>NC_135533.1:218991138-219142764 GCF_045843805.1 Urocitellus parryii
CCAACACCTCTCACCCTGTCATGCTGGGCACTGGATTTAACCTCAGTTTTGTTGGGGACAGACCAGAGCAGAGAGGGAGAGAGGTATTCTGTGACTAACACCTCTGAGTGGGCTGGGTGCAGCTCAGGGACAGAGCGCTGGACAGCAGCAGGAGGCCCTGGGCTCCTCCCACCACTGAGAAAGGATAAAACCTGAAAAGAATCCACTGGATGGTTTAAACAGACAAAATGAAAAAAAAAAAAAAAGATTAAAAAGTCCAAAAAAATCGTCCAAACTAAAAAGAGAAAAACATGGAAAAAAAATCAGCAAAGAGCCCTGGAGGACTGGAGGTGGTACAAAGTGGCCGCCCTGCACAGGAGGGGAATGGAGGGAAGGGCTGCAGAGCGGCAGCGCACAGACCTCCAGCCACAGAGCCCACGGGGAAGCGGAGCCACAGCCAAAAGGGACGACGGCGACCTCTCTCAGGAGCTGGGAGTCATGTGAGATGCTAAAAGGCCAAGAAGCAAAGCAAACCCCCAAATTCATTCCCAGCAGAAACCAGGTTCCGCTGGCGAAGGTGGAATAGAGACCCCGGGGGCGGCACTAAGGGGAGCTGTGCGGGGACCGCAGGGCACAGCCCAGGAGGCCTGTGCCTGGACCGCGGAAGGACAGGGACAGCACAAAAGGGGGAAATGGAACCGGAAACCACTCCTCCACCTGCACTTTCCCATCAGTATGCAAGGCCGCCGCCCAGGCTGGGAGTCTGGCTCCGCCCCAGCTCCCCCGTC
This sequence comes from Urocitellus parryii, assembly GCF_045843805.1. NCBI lineage: Eukaryota > Metazoa > Chordata > Mammalia > Rodentia > Sciuridae > Urocitellus > Urocitellus parryii. Next base: position 218,991,906 of record NC_135533.1, read on the forward strand.
GTCCCCCCCCCCCCCCCCCCCCCCCGGCTCCGGTCTTCCGTCCCCCCGTCTCCCGTCCCCTGGACCCCGGTCTCCGGTCCTCCCGGCCTCCTTTATCCCAGCCTCGGTCTGGAACGCTGCTGCACCTGCGCAGGCTGGAGTTGACGTCCCCATCCTCAGAGTGCCACCAGCAGAGCGGGGTGCACTGGCCACGCCTGTCATCCCAGCGACTGAGGCGCAGCTCTCCCAGCAGAATGCTCGCTCTGAGGCCGCTCTGCGCGGAGGGGAAGGGACCCAGTTGGCCCAGGTCTCCATGAGCTTGAGGCGCGCGGGGCTCTGCAGGGTGACAGGCGGTTCTCGTCTCCGTAGGTGAACTCGTCTGTTTTCAGGGAGGCTCCCACAGTGGGGACCACCGTGACGGTCCCAGTCCTCTGGCTTACTTTCCTCAGGCCCATTCCACGGGGAGACTCCAGTCCTCTTCCTGGGAAGTACCCTGGGACGACAGTGCGCCTCCTCTGCGCCCAGGGAGGTCCTCCTCTTCTGGCGTTCTCCAGTCTGGCTTCCTCCCTGGGCTGGGGCCGGCTCTCCCCACCCGCGGGAAGCGGGCGGAGAAGGGCAGGAGGCTGGGACCCGCTTTGGGGTCAGCCTGCTGCGGGCGGAGGGCCGCCGCCCGCCTCTGGCCCGAGGAGAGGGCTCTGGGCTCCACCGTAGCCAAGGGGAGGCGCTGCCTGGCTCCGTCGGCTGCGCCGCGGGTGCTGCGTCCCCCAACATGCGGGCCGGCAGGGACCTTCTGGTCTCCGGCCCGCGACGTGCACCTGGAGACCCGTTTGTGGTTCTGCGGCCCATCGCGTCTGCTTCGTGCTCCCGTCTGCAAACTCTCCTGGCCCTCCCTTGGAAATACCAGGCCGGCACCCAGGAGTGGTTTCGTTTTTCTTTTATTTTTTAAAAAAGCCCCTAAATTCTATGGCTTCAAGGAAGCGTCAGAGAAACGTAAATGCCATTTCTGTACACTTTGTAAAGCAAGTACTACTCTCGACCACCGCTGGGGAGGCCCGGCGCCTCCGCCCACCCCCCGCAGCCTCCAGGCGCCCCCACCACATCCTGGTGTGGGGCGGGGGCTTTAAGGCGTGGTCTCCCGCGGCGGTGCCCCTGCGGAGGCCGGGAGACCAGGAGCCGCAGCCGGCAGGCAGCAGGAGCCCGGCGGCCCCTGCGCCAGAGTGGGGACAGAGGCCGCACACCCTCGGGGTCCTGGGCGCCTGGGCACAACCTCCGGGAGCAAGTGCGCCCACCCGGTGCAGGCCGGGCTGGAAAAGGCTGCCGCGCCCTGGCGCCAGAGCTTTGGTGCAGCATTTTGGTTGGGGGCTGGCTTCAGCTGCAGCCCCGCCCCCACCTTCCCCTTTGGTTTGGGGGAGGCCCAGGGGGTGGCCTCACCCTGGCAGCAACGCCTGGGCCCCCTCCTAGGTGGCCTGGCAAGATGACCCCATGTGCCCCTCCCAGGCTGGGCCTGCCCCCCCTCGAGAAAACGGGCTTTGGATCGAGGGAGACAAGCTGGGCTTTATGAGGCTAACGAGTGGCCCGGGGGCCTCCAGGGTCACGCGACTCATCACCACGGAGACGGGAAGGGCTGGGGCAGGGCAGGCCTCTGCTCTTTTTTCCTTGTTTCCTTGTTTTAAATAGTTAATGCTCTCGAAGGGGAGGACTAGACACAGCTGTAGACATTTCGGCCGAAGTCTTAAGTGAAGGAAGTGACCCCACGTCCTGGGGGTGGGGGCCTGCGGTCCACGGGCCCCCACAGTCTGCCTGGGCTTCCGGTGGGGCTCTGGCCCCGGACACCGTGGAGAGCCGCGGGCCTCCTGGACAAGCTCAGCCAGAGGCTGCGCGCAGTAGGTGCAGGCGCTGCAGGCACCCGGTCACTTGTGTCGCTGCAGAGATTTTCTCTTCCTCCTCTTGAAGAAACAGCAGCACCTGTGGGAGGACACGAAGGAGGGAGGGAGGGAGGTACCAGGCTGGCAGGCCACACACTCTGCCCAGGTGTCCCCCTCCCTCGAGATCCGCCCCAAAGCTCACTTGGTATCATCTGTCACTTCCACCTCAGCGGGGGCTGTGATTGGGGCATTGGAGTGACCGGCTGTGGGGTCATCTGCATTCAGCTCTCCATTGGTGGAGTTCAGCGCCTGGGTGGGCGGGGGCAGTGGGGGAGTCATGCCAGACGCCTGGCACCTCCCTGGGATGTAGGGGGCCCCGGGCCACCCTCACCTGGTTTTTGTTGTGTGGCTGGGCTTTGTCCCGGTGCTGCGGCTGGGTAGGCAGGTCGGTGTGGACGGTGCCAATGGGTGTTGGCTGCGGGAGCGGGTGTCAGGATAGCCCGGGAGGCCCGACTCTGACGCCCTAGGATGGGGTTCTGACCCACTACCCCTGCACACAGGTGTACCCCAGCGCAAAGGGCCGAAGCCCCCCTCCTGCAGGGGGCTTCCCAGCCCACTGCCCAGCATCACCTACTAGGGACTTCCTGGCCGGCCACCCACCTCACCTACTAGGGACTCTCTGGCCCAATGCCCAGTGTCACCTACCAGGGGCTTCCCGGCCCAGTCGTACTCATAGTCGAACACGAAGCCGCTGCGGTCGAAGAGGTCGGAGAAGAGCTTGCGCAGGTAGTCATAATCGGGCTTCTCAAAGAAGTCCAGGCGCCGCACGTAGCGCAGGTACGTGGCCATCTCCTCTGCGGAGAGAGGACAACAGCTGGGAATGAAGGAGAAGGCGGGGACAGGGGTAGGACGGGGGCTGGTGGAGGAGCGGCAGGGCGGGCCTCTCACCTGGAAAGCTCTCGCACAGCACCTCGATGGGTGTGGCCCTCTTGGTGTCCCCGATCTTCTGGTACCGCTCCTTGAGCGTGTCAGCCTGCGGGTCCCACGGTCAGTGACCACGCCCCTCCCCCCCCCCCCACCCCGCCGACCCGCATCGCTCGCCTACCTTGAGCCCCTGCCAGGGCAGGCTGCCGCGCAGGAAGTACATGAACATGTGGCCCAGCGCCTCCAGGTCGTCGCGGCGGCTCTGCTCTGCGGGGGACAGCAGGCTCAGCGCGGCCCGCGCGCCCGCCCCCCGCCCGCGCGCGCAGCTCACCCTTGCCCAGGTGCGTGTTGATGCTCATGTAGCGCGCCGTGCCCGTCAGGCTCTTGTGCTCGCGGTACGGGATGTGCTTCTTGGTCTCGGGGTCGATGTACTCCTTGGCCAGCCCGAAGTCGATGATGTGGATGACGTGCTGCCGCTTGGTCCCCGGGCGCCCCACCAGGAAGTTCTCGGGCTTCACGTCCCGGTAGATGAGGCTCTTGGTGTGCACGTACTCCATGCGCGTGATCTGCGGGGGCCGAGCCTCAGCGCGGGCCCCGGCCCCGCCCCCCCCGCCGCCCGGCCCGCCCCCGCACCAGCTGGATGGCGATCATGAGCACCGTCTTGAGCGTGAAGGTGCGGTCGCACAGGTCGAACAGGTCCTCCAGGCTGGGCCCCAGCAGCTCCAGCACCATGGCGTTGTACTTCCCGCACGGGCCGAAGTAGTAGACCTGAGGGATGCCCTCTGCCGAGGGGACAGTGCTCAGCTGGCCGCCGGCCGCCCCTGCCCCGCGGCCCCCCCAAGGCCTGCCCCTACCTGCGGCGCTGAGCTGTTTATAGAACCGGTACTCCAGGTGCAGCTGCGGGGCCCGGGACTTGATGGGCTCCTGGGGAAGACGCAGACGTTACCCCTCCGAGCCTGCCCGGCGCCCTGGGACCCTGTGGGCCTGGCTGGGAGGATAGGAAGGAAGGACTCACCAGTTTGATAGCCACGTACTCATTTGTATAGAGGTTCTTTCCTGTGGGGACAAAAGGCCATCAGGGCAGCAGGGCCAGGAGCACCTCCTGACCTGGCAGGACCCTGTCCTCCCCACCCTGCACGTAGCCCCCACGTACTCCGAAGCTGGTCCACACCCCGTCTCTGTTCACTGGAGGCCCCAGGGAGGCAGCCCACTAAGTCTGTCCAGCACCCCAGGCTGGTTGGGGCAGAGCCCCTCCCCCCACACGAGGCCCTTCAGGCTTCCATCCCGAAAACGGCAAAATACACGGCAGCAGTTTGGGCTTTCACTGCTAGATGGAGGGGAAGGTGGTCACTAAGCCTGCCCTAGTCCTGAACCCCGTGAGGGCAGTGTGGCCCCAACTTGGTGACTTCGTCTAGCTCTAGGCAGTAGCCAGCCCCAGATGGGCATCTACTGCGTGAGCAGACTCCCACCCGACTCCCTCAGGCAGAGCTGCCCCAGCACCCTGGTGTGTTCACCTCACAGCACACACACCACTGCCCACCTACACTTGTCAGTGTGGAAGGCCACCCCCAGCAGCCCTGTCCTGCCCTGGCTCTGAGCACAAGGCCACATGCTATGTCAAGGACTGGGGCCCTCCTCCTGCCTTGGTCCTGCTGCAGGAGAGGCCTCCAGGTGCCCTCCACCCACTGTAGCTGAGTGGCCTAGGTGCTTGAGACAGCAGCCACGGGAACCCAGATGAGGCGGGACAGCACAGAGCCAGGTGGCCGAGACCACAGATGGCCACACTCTGCCCTGTGCCTGCAGCCAGTCACAGTGGCTCCCCTGGCTTTGGTGTGTTCCTCGGCCATGCTGGCCACTCAGTCTTACCAGTGTCTCCAGTGGCCTGCACGTAGGAGCCTGCAGGATGTGGGCGTGAGCGACTGCCTGAGGTGAGCAGGCTCCTCTCCACTACTGCACACCGCCCCTGGCCTGGCCCCCAGTTCTGGGTACAAATGGGGCTGTCCATCAGCATAGTTCCAAACATGCCAAAAATGTGAGGAGAGCACTGGAGGTGGCCTGCAGGCCCACACCACCCTGGGGGAACTCTAGGGCTCTCAAGAGACGGCTGGGCGGCACCAGGCCGCAGGCTCGGGGTGTGCACCTGCTTTCTGCTATGTTCACCCACTTGGGGTACGCATGCGTGGTTTCCAGTTTGGGACCCTCCTGAGAACTGGTGCTGCCAGGGATGCTGGTGCCCTGGCCTCTGCGGGGCCAGGTGGAGTGTGCCGCTGCACCCTGCCCCTTCACTGAGTGCTGGCCATTCTGAGTGCCCTCTGTTTAGGTCTTCTGCCCGTTTTTTCCACTGGGTGGTTTTCCTTCATATCATATGGTTGTGGTTCCTGTGATTCTTGTTTCTCGGTTCTGGAGACTGAACACAGGGTGCTCTACCACTGAGCCACATCCCCAGACTTCCTTATTTTCTATATTGGGGCAGGGTCTTGCTGGGATGCCCAGGCTGGCCAGGAACCTGTGATGCATCTGCCTTAGCCTCCCAGGTGCGGGGAGGACAGGTGTGGCCTCTGCATCTGGCAGCCAATGCTGTCAATGGGGGCCCTGCAACACCTCCTCACAGTCCCGTGTGCCTGCTTAGTGTACGCTCTTGGCGTGGCCTCGGCCTAGCTCCGAGGACATCTCTTAGTTGTTCGGCGGTGATTTTCTTCCTGTACTTGGTTGGAGAAGCCTTCAGCTGCCCTGGCCTTCTGACTGCATATCTGGGAGCATGAGAGTCCAAGGGCTTGGAGGTGGCCTGGGCTTGGAGGTGGCCTGGGCTTGAGAGGGGCATGTACACAGGCGTCTGAGGTCTCTGTGGACCTGTGACCCCAAGGGGTTCTCTGAGGGCTCCTGTGAGGGCCCTTGCCACACGTGCAGAAGGTAGGAGACTTCCAGGCCTGACACAGTACAGCTCCCAGGGACCCTGGGCCAAAGAAAGACTCCAAGGCCACACAGGCTGAAGGACCGTAGGGCGCAACCACTGAAAACAGACACCTCCCCAGACTCCCTGAGGCCCTGCTGAGACTCCAAGTCCAGAGCCCACGCCCCGTGGAGGGGGTGTTGTAGACCTGATGTGTCACTAACAAGAGCCACCAGGACCAATGCAGTCCCAAGCCTGCAAGACAGCAGAGTCCCTGGGCCAGCTTCAGGGGCCAGACCAGCACCACAGAGCTCCGCCAAACCCCTGAGCAGGAGGAGCGAGCTGCAGCCAGAGCAGGGAGGGAGTGAAAGGTGCCACAGCGGGGGGCCTTAACAGCGCTGTGGCTTGGACCTGCCCCTGGAACCCCGGACTCAAGTGCGGAGACTTGACCTCCAGGGCAGGGGTGCGGCAGGGGTGTTTGGCCCACAGCACCCTCAGGGAGGGAAGGACAGGAGGCCCCTGCCCGACGCTGGCCCTGCCCATGGATTTCCAGTCTGCAGAACAGTCAGCCCATAGGCTGCTGTTCATTATGAAAGGCATGTGCCGAAGCCCAGAGCAGATTAAATTAGCCACTGCAAACAAGTTCCAGGAGGCTGGGCACGGTGACCTCGCCTGTCATCCCACGACTTGGGGCTGAGGCAGGAGGATCACAAGTTCCAGGCCAGCCTGGGCAACTTAGCGAGTCTCTCTCAGAATAAAACTAAAACGGTGGGGGTGGGGGACATGGCTCAGAGGCAGGGCCCGAGTTTAATCCCCAGGACCAAAAAAAAAAAAAAAAAAAGTAAATAGCATTTTTTGGTGCTTTGCTCATGCTAAGCCCATGCACTCAAAATTTTAAAACAACTGACACCTCAAAACAGTGGGAGAGGGTGTGTGTGGTGCTGCCTGTGGGAACCCCACATGGGAGACCGCTGTGCAGACGGACCTCAGGGTTTCTCCTCAGCACACACAGACTCCACGACCTGGGTCCCAAGACAAGACGAGGGAGGACAGCTGCGTCCCCCACAGCCCAGCCAGGGAAATGCCACACATCTCTAGCAGGAAGTGAAGGATGCAACGTGCTGCTCTCTGCAAGCAGGTGGCCTTACAGCTGTGCTGCGCCATGGGGCAACGCCTGTCACCCAGCTGCTCAGGAGGCTGAGGCAGGAAGACGACAAGTTCCAGGCCAACCTGGCAATGTAGAGAGGTCCTATCTCAAAAATAATAACAATAAAAATAAAAGTAAGGGCTGGGGCTGAGTGGCAGAGCGCTTGCCTAGCACACACGAGGCCGAGGCCACGGGTTCCGTCCCCAGCACCACATAAATAAACAAGTAAAATAAAGGTATTATGTCCATCTACAATAAAAATTAAAAAAAAAAAAGTGAAATACGCTGAACCAAAGAAGGTGGACAGGAAGAGCCCACACTGCGATTTTAAAACCTCAGTAAAAGCCCCCCCATACAGCCACCTGGGTCCCCAGAGGTGTACGAGGCCAGCCTGGGCTGTCCAGGGACCGCTGTGTGTGTGTGTGCACATGCTCACAGCCTCGGGGCAGCAGTGCTAGGTCTTGAAGTCCCTGTAGGTGGGACTCCACCTGCTACTAAGGACCCGGAGCCTGGCTACAGGCAGTGGTTCTGCAGAGCTGAGCAGGCTGGGGGCAGGGGCGGTGTCAAGCTGGCCTCCTGGCCACTGCCTGCTGAAGAGAATGCAGGGAAACACTGCCCTCCTCAGGAGGGACGAGGGGCTGCCCGAGTGCACAAAGCAGATTATGGACCTGGCGTTGGCCTCGCACTGACCATTTCCCTGAAGCCCACATCAGTCCCTCGAGAGAGGAACTGTCATCCACCCCATCAACAGGTGAGGAACCTGAGGTGGAAGAGGGGATCACAGACCTCAACACACAGGAAAGGAACAAGTGGGGCCTGGGGTGTCCACCACCCATGTCCTGGGCCCCAGGCAGTTGCCACAAAGGTGCTGCTAAGTCAATGTCCACTGCTCTGACAACCCGGGGCTCTGATGGGGCCCAACCTGCATGGGGCGCACACAAGGCAGGTCCTGCTGCCACCCTGTCCCTTATCTGCCCTTCTGCCTGTCCCTGCTCCCTCTAAGTGACCCTGATTCCTATTATGACAGGCACCAGTGTGGGTTGGAGCTCATGGGCTTGAGTGTCTCCAGCAAGTTCCAATAACAGATGCCACTGCCTCCCGGGGGGGCCCAGCACCCTCGAAGTGCTCAGGAGCCTGGGGCTACCTGGAAGCTCCAGAAGCACCAAGACTGGATTCTATTTCTAGGGCCAGGGCCTTCCTGGGCCACCTGCTGAGAATGGAGCTCCCAAGGGTGTGGTGCTGACCACCAGGGCCCCGAAGGGAAGGCACCCCCGGCCAGGGAGGGGCCCAACCCTGGGCTCCCAGTGCATGCCCCTGGGACCTGGCTATGCCAGGTGTGGTCTGAACGTGGAACAGCACGGGCCCTGATGCGGAGTGTGGCCAGAGCTCTCCTGAGCTGACAACCGAGCAAAGCTGGGCCTACAAAGTGGAGAGGCCTTAGTCCAGCTCACAACCTGGGCTGGGGTGGGAGTAACCACTTTGAAGAGCCTGGCTTGGCCTCTTTCCCCACTGTTGTGAGCCCCTCCCTGTGACAACACCACCCCCAGGAGGGAGAGTGGGGCCCAGGCTCCCTGCTCCCCAAGCCCACTCCAAGGTGAGAGGCTGACCCCCATTTATGATCCACAGCAGCTCAAGGGGTGTTGGCCACCACGGCGGCGGCCTTGCCGCACCGACCTCCCCAGCTGCTGCCGGCGGGCGGCTCACCTAGGCGAAGCTCCCCGAAGTTGCCACAGCCTATCTTCTTGCCAACGCGGAAGTTGGGGCCCACCATCAGGACCCCTGAACTGGTCCCCGAGCTCCGGACGCCATGGCTGCTCCGGCCCGCGCCGGTCTTGGACATTCTCCGGCCCTCCTCCAGCTCCCCTTTCCCTCCTTTCTTGTCAAGATCCATCAGTTTGTGGTACCCTGGCTTCTCCACGGTGACTCTGCTGCGTGCAAAGCCCGTCTGTGAACCAGAGGTCGCCGCTCCGTGTTAACACGCCATGGGCCCAGCGGCGTGGGCTGGGCGGCCTGCGGCTCCCGGCAGGGGAGCTAGTGGGACAAGGGCGCTCTGGAGGGCCCTGCAGTGGTGCTCATCTCGGGGCCTCAGGGTCACGTCGGGGGAGAGGCATGCTGTTGGCAAGGTCCCTCGGCCTCAGATCTCGTGGCGCCCAGCTGCAGAGAGAGAGAAGCACAGGTCAGGAAGCCAGGAGGACCAGGGCAGAGCACTGTGGGTCCCCCAGGGGGTGGAGGCAGTGAGCAGGGTGACTGAGGACAGCACCCAGAGGGGCCCCAAGTAGCCGGTGTTCTGGAAGGATCTCTGAAGGTCTGAGCGGGACAAGTGACATCCCTGCCCCAGACCCTGGGAAGCCCTTGTATGCACCCCCCCACACGAGAGACACTGATGATGGGGTCAGAGGCACAGCAAAGGTTGGTGGGATGGCCAAGAGGAAGCCTGGGAGTTGTCAGGGGACGCTGGAGTGGCTGGGCCCATGATGGAAAGCCTCGTGGCCAGGAGGCTGCTGGCAATCGGCAGGTGGCCGAGGCCCTGGAAGGCTGAGCCAGGAAGAGGTCTCCAAACCAGAGCAGAGGGCCAACCCTCCAGCTCATCTCTTGGCCAGGGAGAGGAAGAGGACACACGACAGAGGACAGCAGACAGCGTCCCGGGCAGAGGCGTGGACTCACTGCCTGACCTCAGCTGGCATCCCTGGATGGCTGGCAACACTGGGGAGGAGGGGCAGGCCTGGGAAGGGCAATGGCTTCCCGCGGCCCAGGTAGCCCTGGCAGCTGCACTACTCCAGTGAGGAGGCAGCGGGGGCTTGGCTGGCCAGGGTGGGGAGGGTGCGCCTCTCGGACACCTGGTCCTCCAGAACTGCCCTTTGACCTCCCCTTTCACTCAGGCCCAGCATACAGGCCTTCCTAGCCAGGTTCCAGGTCTTGCCCTCCTATCCAGCGTCCAGCTGCTCCCAACAGGGGGCCTCTGACCTCCAAAACATGTGCGCCCGCAGCACAGGGAGGCCTGAGTCGGATCCCCAGCACTCACACCACCACTCACCACTGCTAGAGGCCACACCCCTGAAGCAGGCTGGTGCCTGCCTGCTCTGGCCTGTGTGCCCGGGCTCGCTCCTGCCTGGTTGTCCTGTCTCTGGCCCACTTGGCAGTTAGGGAGCTGGGCATCTGAGAAACCAGCCCTTAAAACAACTGTACAGGGTCAGGCCCAGATGCAGGGCTGAGGGGGCTAGAGGAGGACCGGGGGGCACGAGAGCACCTGCAGGCCATACCTGCACGGGCGCACTCACTCGGCCCTGACACAGCCGGCCTGCACATGAGGGGGGCCCACCCAGGACCCAAGGACACTCCTGGGGGTCAGCAGGTGATAAAGGGGCCTCGAAGGTAGGGGTGACAAGGCTGATAACCCTGCTGCCCCATCTTGGGGCCTCACAGCCCCCGGAGCTGTCCACATTAAAGGGCCTGCCAGGGCTGGGGTGTGGCTCAAGCGGTAGCGCGCTCGCCTGGCATGCGTGCGGCCCGGGTTCGATCCTCAGCACCACATACCAACAAAGATGTTGTATCCGCCGAGAACTAAAAAATAAATATTAAAAAAAAAAAGGACCTGCCAGCTGCAGGTGGACCCAAGGTTCAGGAGCCACTTCTGGGTCACAGATGGGGACCCCAGAGATGATATGGTCACAGGGACATGACGACACAGGGCAGTCTCAGGGTAGGTGCAGCCGTGAGGCCTCCTCAGAGGTCCAGACCTGCCTAACCAAAATGGCGCCTCAAGGCGGCCCCACCCTAGTGTCAGAACAGTCCTGGGGACAAGTGCCAGTGCCAGTGTTGGAAGGAGGCTGGTGTCACTCCCAGTTCCTGCCCAGCAGGGCAAGAAAGGGCTGCAGTCAGGGCCCCTGAAAACCTGGTCTGGGTCCTAGGAAAAGCGCTCCAGGCACAGGAACCAGAGAGCTAGTGCGCCCAGGCTGCTCCTTGGCCCACACCTGAATGGAGCCCCAGGCAAGCAAGTGCTCTCCAGGCCACACACCCCACCAGTCCCCGTCCAGTCCTGCCTGTCTGTGTTGGCTACTGACTTCAGGCAGCGCAGCCCACCAGGACCTCTCGCTATGGTGGCCCATTCTTGGGGGACTGCTATTGACACTCCAGGTGGCAAACAGGGAACCAAAGTGGGGGACCATGCAAGCACCAGCTCTCTGGATGCAGCTGCCATCACCTGGCTGTCACCACTGGGCACAGCAGCAGCACCTGAAGAACCTGTTACTGGGCCCCTGAGAGCAGAAGCAGGCGGGTCAAGAGGGGAAGGGCCACCTCCCTAGGGCCAAGGGCCTCCAAAGGCAAATCCCACAGGTCAGGGCTGTACCCAAGAAGTGTCACCCAGCTTAGTTGGCAGTCCAGCCCAGGGGACGTCAGGGAGCAGGCCGCACCCCCAGGATACCTGGGCTTGAGGGCAGCAGCCCTTACTGCGGCCCTCAGGGTTTGAAGCACAACCCTGAACAGGAGTGCCACCTCCCAGATGGTCCTGACTGCACCACCACTGTGTGGGCCCACAGGGCCGTGCACACTCCTGCTCAGCCAGGCTGCCACCACTCAGGCCCGCACGTCTATGGCTTCCTTTCCCCACCAGGGAACTGGCCACTCCTTGTCCAGCTGAAGGGCAGATCCAAGCCCCTGCATTCAGTGCCACTGAAGCCACACGTCAGCCACACACACTGCCCTTGGGCAGCCAGAGGGGCTGGAGAGACGCCTGAGAACCACCCAGGACCCCAGGTGGGCTCCCCGCTGGGAAGGGGGCATGGAGCTTCAGCAGGCGGCCCCACCAGGCTCCAGGACTGCGGGCACTCGGCTGCCCTGCTCTGCTCTGCTCGCCCCTCCAGGACAGCTTCCTTCTGTGGCATCTGAGTGGAGAGACGCAGGAGAACACAGAGCAGTGTCCTGGGACTGTGCTTGGGATGACACTCACACCTCAGATCACACCACACCACCTCGGCTGACCAGTACCGAGGCCAGACGGAGAAGCAGGCCCTGGCCCTGGCCGATATCACACAGCAGGAAGTCCGGCCTCCAGCTGCGAGGGTGGCTTCAGCTCAGGCCCTGCTGGGTCAGGCAGTGGGTCAGCATGGCACACAGGTGTGGGCTGGAAACAGCCGTTGGCTGGCTGGGGACGTAGGACACAGCAAGAGCAGCACACGCTGAGAGTCAGTGGCTATGCAGAATGCCCAGGTTCGTCACTTTATTATAATCTGTAAACTGTGCCACGGAATTCACATGAACCATCATTTCTACATCCTGTCTCTGCAAACTCCCATCCTGGACCCTCCTGTCATTGGGTCACACACTGCAGCCTCGTGTATCTGGCTCTCACTGAGGTCCCTCCACACTGCAGCTGTCACCATACTTCTGCACGTGGACGGGCATGCTGTGTCCCTTTGTCCATCACGGATGCCTGGGCTGTCTGGGTTGTCACCCTGCGGAGCTCCAGGGCCGGGTGGAGACTCTCGGAGGTTTCTAGAAGCAGCACCCCGCCTTCCCACAGCTGCACTGTTGCCCACTCCACCAGCTCAGGCCCCTGCGCATGCTCCCAGGTGTGTGCTGCTCCACGGTGCCCACAGCCCTCTTGGTGGTAGGGGAGAGCTGAAGAAGGCTTGCTGACCCCGTGTGCACGGCTCTGCAACTTCTCCCCAGACCACACAAGGCAGCCAGCCCCTGCCACAGTGCTGGACACGAGGAGGCAGCCAGCAGCGGGTGCAGATGAACGGCCATACCTCAGCAAATGGTAAGGACGTGGGCCAACCCCACCCTGCTCAGCGCTCCTCAATGCCCCCGCCTGCAGGACTGAGAACACTGGTGCAGTCCAACCTTCCTAGCTGTCCAAACTGAGCCCTCCTGGACACCAGCATAGGGTCTCCCAGTAGGCCTGCGTCCTCTCCGAGTGGGGACCTGGTACCACAGGGAACACCCCGTACATGGAGATGGGAGGCCAGTTCTCAGCAGCAGCACCTCCAGACATCACTGGCTAATGCTGGAGCCTCCTGGCAGGACTGTGCTGGCATCCAGAGCAGACCCACAGCGGTGGGACCACCAGCAGGGCCTTCCTGGGGAAACACAGGGGTGGCAGGACGATGCCCAGAGGGCTCCTTACCAGAGCTACTTCAGAAGAAACCATGATCTGCACCCCAGGCCAACAGGACGCCCCAGAAGCTAGCTCACCCAGCACCTCAGGGGAAGGACAGCAGCTTCAGGCTGGGCTAGGCCCACATCCTGACCTGGGGAGCCACGCCCACCTGCAGCCTCCACTCACAGGGCTGGCCCCGCCCCACCCAGGAGGACCAGGAGTGAGCACCTCCCCTCGGTGGGGGTTTGCCAGGGGCCGGCTGGGCCTGTGCCAGTCTGCCCTTCTGCTGTGGGTGCCTTGCTGCCAAGCAGACAGGCGTGGAGGTGGCAAGGTAGATGCTGCTGCACTGGGGGGATTTCGTGGCAATGGCCAGGGCACAGCCACACCCAGTGCAGAGGGGAAGGGGATGGGCAGCAGGTGGCACCAAAGAGGCTCTGCTGGGAACTCCCATGCTTGTTGAAGGCCTCCCAACATGGAACACCACCGCCACCAGCCAGGCCCCTGGCTCTTGCCCTCCCAGCCGGCAGCTGCTCCGCCTGTTGTCCTGAGTCCACCAGACCCCTCCTGGCTGTCAGGGCTGTGACACTGGGGGTGGCTGCTGCATGCCTAAGGCTGCTCCTGGTGAGCTTAGACACCTCCATTCCGGACCAAGGCCTTCTCTGGAACACAACTCTGGACAAAGGAACGTGAATTGAATTCCAGGGGAGAGATGGGAACCCAGAAAACAGGCTCCTGAGGGAGGCAGGAACATCGCTGGCTGTCACAGGACTGGCAGGGCCAGTGCTCACAGGGCAGGACAAGGCACAGAAGGGAGCCTGGCTTGCTAGGCGAGCGGGAAGACGAGGTGCTGGGAGCAGAGAGCTCCTGAGGACCAGTCGGGCAGGCCCGACCTCAGGAACCTGGTGATGAGACAGTGTGGATGGCTCGGCCCAGAGGAACCTGGGCATCGGTGGGACCGTGACCCCAGCTAGCAAGGAGGCGCAGACGCTGGCTTGGTGACCACAACAGGGGTTCTTCACAGGGTGTGTGGCAGTGCTTTGCGCTTTAGTTTTTCCTTACATTTAAAACTGCTCTTAAAAATTAAGCCTATCAATCAAAAACAAGAAAAAGAAACTTGTAGAACCCAACAGACTTCCCAGGGCCCTCCCTTTCACATGGCTGTGGACCAGTCCCCCAAGCGTCCACACATCACCCACGTAGGCCCCATCCTGCAGCGGTGAGAACAGGGCTGCCAAGGCCCATGAGCGTGCAGTTGCAGGGCCCGCATATGTCCCGTCGACCCCACAGCCTGTCAGAGTTCCACCAGGTGCCATGCCATGCAGAGCCAAGACCAAAACACTCAAACCTCCCTGGCATCCCTCAAAGTCGCCCAAGTCCAGCACCTGAGGCCAGCAGGTGGGGACCCAGAGGTGGTGCAGCGGGGCCAGGTGATGGCAGCCCTGCGCGACAGGCTTGCAAGACTGGGGCTGTGCCCCGGGGACCACCTCCTGAAAAGGGCAAATGTTCACGCCACCGACAAGTGGCTCTTGGGCCTGCTCCCTGAGGCCACTTCTGGGGTAACAGCCCTCTTCCCCTTGATGGTGGCGGGCTGGGCAGTGCTCACAGGGAGAAGCTGACTCCAGGGAAAACAGAGCTCGGCACACTCCCTCAAAGCAAGACACTCAGGCCCTGAAATCTGCACAGAAGCACCCAGGCAGGACACCACCCCAGGAGCTGTGCTTAGGAGGTGCATTTGAGCTGTGAGCACTATGGTGTGGGGGCCAGCAGGGCAGCCCCAGCTCAGGTGGTGTGGTCACCCAGTGTCTGGGCTGCCACAGGGCAAGGGCACAGAAATCACTGAGGCCAAGCGGTTCCCACACCTCACCTGGGAAGGGGCTGTGGCCTCTGCTCATGCTCCTGCTCTGGTGCAGGGTGATGCTCACAGCCATTCCCCTCCCCCTGCTGGAGCTCCACCTCCCAGGCTCACTAGGCCCCCAGATCACACCTGCCTACCCCATGAGCATGAGAAAGGTGACAGCACCGGGGAGACCCCAAGGCCCTCCTGGGGAAGAAGCTGCCACCAGACTCAGGCCTCCTGGTAAATCCTGGCCCAGGCAGGGCTGGAGGGTGAGGGTCACCCACCAGCAGCACGAGGTGTCAGCCTCTCCTGGACACACGGACCCAGCAGGACTACCTATGAGGGGGCCGGGCCTGGGAGTGTGGGTTACCTAGGACAGAAGAACAGGGGGACCCTAAGCCACTAGGCCCATCTTTGCCTGGGAGTGGGTTCTGGGGTGAACGGAAATGCCACCATTAGACCCAGCTGGGCTAAAGTGAAGCTAAAAATACCAAGGGGGAGGGTGGGTCACTACGCCCTCTCCCTGCCCTAAAATTAAACTCTGCCTCAGCCTGAGCTGCGAGGCCCACAAAAGAGCCCTCCCCACGCACGGCTTCCCCCAAGGGTGGAGTTTCAGGGCACAGATTGGGGACAGCTCCTGCCCAATGGTCTGGCCTGGGCAGAGGACAGGGCCCAAGGCCAGCCTGTGATGCTCACTGCCCAGGCAGCTGACCAACAGCTGGGCAGAAATGGGGAGCCTACTTGACTGGACATGGCTCTGGGTGGGCGCATCCCCTCCCAGTCAAGGCCTGCCCAGGAGAGTTACCTGCCCTGTTCTTTTTGGGATTCTCCATCTTGCCAGGCCCAGGCCAGCTCCCCTGCTGGAGACACCAGGGGCCCCTTCTCTGCCTCCTCCACTCAGTGATGTCACAGTCCCTGGCTGACATCACCAGCACAGCCTCCAGTCCGGAGCCAGCACCTACCCAGGGGCACAGGCCAGGCAGGGTGTCACTGGGAGGGGAGACCTGGCTGCAGTCTGCATGCTGCTCCCCAAAGAAAGTGGAGCCTTGTGACATGGGAGGGGAAGACGAGAGTCCACAGGAGAGAAACTGAACACCACGGACCTTCCGCGGACCTGTCCCAGCCCAGAGCTCACGCACTGGCGTCTCTGCCAGTGGGGCACTTGAAAACTTCTATAATAAAAACCAAAAAGAAAGAGGCGGAGCCAGGTGAGGAGGAAGGCGAGGGAGGGACAGCTGCATTCATCTCATGGGCCACAGGAGAAAGCGGGTCCATCCCTGCTCCTGCTGGTCAGTCACAGAACTGCCAACAGGCCAGACTCAGGAGCTAGGGCCCGGCTTCTGGGCCTGGCCTCTCCTCAACTCGTGGACTTCACCGTGGGCAGCACCCTCAGGCTGCAGGTGGCAGTGCTCTGGGGACCCACGGAATCCCGGCCCAGAAAGTCTCAGATGATTCTGCCTCCCAGGAGGCCTTGGGCAAGGCCTGGGGACACCTGAGGTGTCAGAATGGGGAGCACCAGGCATGGAGTGGCAGAGGCCAAGGATGCTGCTCAGCACATGCGGTGTCCAGGACATCACCAGAGAACAATCAAGCCCAGGGTCCATAGTGCCCAGCAAGGACCACAGGCTCGGGAGAGGTCCACACTCACCCAGGTGGCTACAATGTCATACAAAGGTCTGTGGGAAGATACAGACATTGTCACCTAGGTACCACAGCACAAGCAGATGTAGTAATGGGCACACAAGGAGCCAGCTGCAAGAAGCCACCACTGTCAGGGCAGCCCAGCCTACTTCCTCTTGCGCTCTGCACTTCCCTCCACACAAGCCTGACTGACTTCCATGGAAGGAAACAATCCATAGAGCAAAGGTGACATCAAAAGCCGTGGACAGGCTCTTATGGCAGATGGTGGCAATTAGGGAATACCTGTCCAGCCAGCCACAGGGGGGGAGCGTCCTGTGTCTCAGGGTAATAGTAAGTCAACTGGGGTGGCCAGACAAGTCCTGGCAGGGAAGGACCACCCCAGTCACAGTCCCCATGGGAGGAAATCCTGTGGTTGGGAAGATGAGGGGGTCCAGTTGAATCCTGGAAGCATAACCACAAAGGGTTGCAAAAAGCTCTGCACTTAAAAAAAAAAAAAAAAAAAAAAAAACCATTAAACGTAGACTTTTAATGGGTGAATTATTATTTTTTAAATATTTTTTAGTTGTAGTCGGACCAAACACCTTTATTTATCTTGCGTGGTGCTGAGGATGGAACCCGGGTCCTCGCAGTGCTAGGCGAGTGCTCACCGCTGAGCCACCACCCACCCTGCACTGATGTTTTATATTTACTTTGTCTTCAGTGCAGTGACTGAACCCAGGGCCTCACACAACACCTCTGATACAACCGCAGGTTCACAGTGACTTAAATTTCTTTTAGATTTTTTTTTTTAGTTGTAGATGGACACAATACCTTCATTTTATTTATTTTTATGTGGTGCTGAGGATCAAACCCAGTGCCTTACATGTGTTAGGCAAGTGCTCTATTGAGCTAGACTCTAGCCTATGTTTTTTCTGTGCTGGGATTGAACCTGAAGGCATCTACCACTGAGGTGCACCCCAGCCCTTTTTGAGACAGGATCTGCTAAATTGCCTAGGCTGGCCTGGAACTTGCCATCCTCCTGCTTCAGCCTCCCAAGGAGCGGGGATGACAGGTGTGGCCACCATGCCCACCATGTGTTTTTTACAGACTGAAGTTTGAGGGAGCACCTGCCCTGGTAAAGACACCTCCAGGTCCAGAGTGCAGAAGGATCTGGGAACACCACTTCAAGGTCAGGGCTTATGGGGGCAGTGCAGAGGGCCGGGTCCACAAGCTCGGCCTCTGTTTGGGAAAGTGGCTATGTGATGTACGGACTAGGAATGAAACTGCTAAGAAACAGGGGGCATGGGGCTGGGACATGGCTCAGCGGTAGGTAGCGCTCGCCTGGCGTGTGTGCGGCCCGGGTTCCATCCTCAGCACCACATACCAACAAAGACGTTGTGTCCACCGAGAACTAAGAAAAAATAAATAAATATTAAAATTCTCTCTCTCTCTCTGTCTCACTCTTTAAAAAAAAAAAAAAGAAAAAGAAACAGTGGGCACAGCACTGGCCAGTGCCCAGGGGCCAGCTGCAAAGGCCAGGAAACTATGAGAACCTGTAGCCATGTAGGACCCGGGTCCTGCCTAAACCACTGGCTTTTACTGTGGGAGGGTGTATACATATTGCAGAGGAATGCAGAGGTGTGCGCCCACAGGAGGTACAAGACCTGGAGCTGGAGGTGCAGAGAGGAGTGGGCAGGGCTGTGGGAGCACTGGTAAGTCGCCCACTAGCCCTGGCCCCCAGGGTGCAGCCCAGGGCTCCTGCTCCTAGCACGGCACACCCCTGACCTGGTCAGTGAGGTGCTGGGCTCACCTCACCTGTGCACAAATACCAGAGGCCCTCCCACAGTCCCAAGACCTTTTCTAGACCATTCTAGGGGCAATAAGGAGGGGTGCCCCAGCATCATCTGCCTCCAGGAACACCCCCCCAGCCCTCCCGATCATAAGTAATCTGGGACCTGTTGGCTGGGGCTTCCTAATTCCCAGAGGCCTAGGTTAACTGCAAAAACTAAACTTCCAGAAGCCCAGCTGCTTGTTCCCCTCCAGGAAGGCCAGACAGCTCTGACCGCCCCTCCTGGGGGGATGTCTGAGGTCACTAGGAGGGATGTGCCTGGCCCTACCCCTACATGGGCAACCCCCTCAAGGCCCTAGCTATATTCTCCCTCACACCAACAAAGGAACTCAAATGGCCAACCCAGGAGAACAAAGGAGATGTGTGCGAGCCTCTGTCACTCCCAGGATATGGGGAAGCACAAGCCCAGCATGCACCTACCAAGCTCAAGTCACCCAGAGAGCCCTCCTGGTAGGGCAGGGTCATGTGTGCAAACTGCCCTTGCCCAGGTATTCCACAGACCAATATGGCCACCACGGACCTAGGAACAGTCTCTTATGCACACCACTTCCCTCTCACATGGGAACTGGGGGGATCAGACAAAAAAGGCAGAGGTCACTATGAGTCACACAAACATCCTGAAGCCACCTCAGAAATAAGGTGCCCGAGGAAGGCGAGCCTCCTTCTACACGGCCTGCAGACTATGTCCTCATCTGGTTTCAAAGACAGAGGGGTTCTTCCTATGGACCTAAACTGGGCCATGGCATGTCTGAGTTCTGGGGAGCAGAGACTTCCAGCTAACTAGGTTTCTTTGAAACCCATTACTTTTAAGCCGAATGGTATCAAGGTAAAATTATGGGCTACAATAAATCATCTACAGTATCAACTTCTGCTTTTCAGAGAATTGGACAGCCCTGAGGCCTTCCCCAAGCCTACCCTTGGACCCCACAGTAGCCCAGGGCAATGCAAGGTAGCCTCAGGTGGTGCCCACACTGCCCTGAGCCTCGAGGTCCACACACATACCTCCAGCACAGGGGCTGGGAAGCAGTGGCCCAGCCAGAGACGGGGAGTCCCAAGATCCCCCCTGGGGACTCCTCTGCTCTGCAGGGGGCTCTGGGGCTTCTGGGCTTTAGGCCAACAGTGTGAACCCTTCCAGATGGGGCACAACCAGACCTGCAACCTCTTTCTGTACCTCCATCAGGAGGCTCATGGGCCACCCATCAGGTTCAGAGCAAGGTGTCCTTACATGGCACTAGCCGGTCAGGAAGCCCTCCATTCCTGCCCCACAGCCAGGGGCAGCCCAGCATGGCTCTTCTCTGGAGAGGGATGTGTGCCTTTGCCCCAAGAGGCCCTCGGAACACGCAGGCTCTGCATCGTGGCCCACACGCTCCTCAGCTGGACTCTTCACACGCCAAGAAGCGGCAGGCAGAGCCTGGCAGTTACTTACCAGGATGGGACCTAAATTGGCCAGCCATTCTGAGGGGTGCAAGTAGACGAGGGAAGCCTCAGGGAGGGTGCTGGGTTACTCTCTGATGGGGCCCTTTGGGTGTTCTGGGGGAGGCTAAGCAGGGCTGCAACTTGAACCCTGGGTCCAAACTGTGGCTACTTCCTGTGTGTAAGGGAAACACTCAGGCTGTTCAAGCGAGGAACAAGGTGCACTACTTATGCCTCCCTGAGATGACCCGGAAGCCTCCTTGGGGAACCCTCACCCCACGGCACAGCCCTGGGATGCTCCATGGCAGTACCTGAGTAGGAAGTACAGGTGTCCTGCCGCTGGGCATTAATGAGCATGAGCAGCAATTTCCTTCTGGGCCTGAGGCACTGCTCTGGCCACACTGCCCCGCTCTCAGCCAGCCCCACTTGCAACAGGGACCTGGTACCTCAGAGACACACAAGAGCTCTCACAGGACCCCTGGGAAAGGGAGTGGCAAGCAGACCCTGAGCAAGAGGAAAAGGTGCTGGTGGAGCCTGGATCCCTAGCAATCCAACCAGGCCTTGTTAGGGACAGCAAAGGACTCAGAGCAGAGGAGACAGACTTGATGGTGGTGGACTCCCAGGCTCGGTTCTGACTGCCTGCTGCCCCACAGGCTTCCTATGTCCTCCCTCTGTGCAGGATGGAGCCAGCTGGAGACAAGGTGTGGCAAAGCAAAGGAGTGTGGAGGTGTTAAGATGGTCCTATGCCTTCAGAGGTTGGCAGGACACCAGCCTGTGGGACACACCGGGCCCCTCTCAGAGGTAATCGAGGACTCAGGGTCCCACCCACACCAAGTGTCAGCAG
Organism: Urocitellus parryii; assembly: GCF_045843805.1. Taxonomy (NCBI): domain Eukaryota; kingdom Metazoa; phylum Chordata; class Mammalia; order Rodentia; family Sciuridae; genus Urocitellus; species Urocitellus parryii. The sequence goes on from NC_135533.1 coordinate 219,012,374, forward strand.
TCAGAGAAGTCTCATCTGGAGACTGGAAGCCAAAGGAGCTCGTACTAACTGGCTGGCAGTCCCCTATTCAAACGCTCCAGGTACACCGTTCTGTTTCAGGAGCTCGTGAGTCTTGCTGGTGTCCACCAGTGCCTCACTGTGAAGTCCTAGCCTCAGCCCACTGAGCAGCTGTGCCCTAACTGGGTAGACACATATATAGAATGGGGTATGCTCCAAAGCCACAAAGCCAGGCCAGTTCCAGGACAGGGCCACCTGCACAGTCACAGTACCTGAACACAGGTAAGGTGGAGCTGGCAGTACTGGCAGGAACAGGGAAGGTGCCAAGAGGACAGGAGACGTGTCCTCTCTGCTCCACAGACCAGCCCAGCCACCATCTGGACTCCCACGAAACACAGCCCTCCTTGCTTCCACTGGCACTGGTACAGCCCCGGTCCTCCTCCACCCAAGCAGGGGGCTAGGTCCCTCTGGAAGCAGGGTGCTGCGGTGCAGCTACCTCAGAACCAACACAGCACAAGTACCATGAGCCACTGTAACGAGAGCAGGCTGAGGGGACCCTCCCCACCACCAGACAACTCCCCTTTGAGCATGGAGATGTGTGTTTGCCGCCACAAGCCAGCACCAACAGTTACTCCACAAACATGACCTGGGACACTCACAGACCAGCTGGAAGAGGCTCGCCCAGCCCAGGAAAGCAGGCCACAACTGAGCATGAGTAGGATAACTCTGAGTGCCAAGCGGGACACTACGCAGGGCATGAGGCCCCAGCTAGTGCCCTGCCATCACCACAGCACTGCCCGGGTCTCCTGGGCCCAGGGCCTGCTTTGCATGGAGTCTCTCTGCTCTCCAGGTCAAGAGAAAGCCAACCAACCTGCTGATGCTGACCTGTCCAAGGTTACCAGGGGACTAAAGCCCACACCAGGCCTGGTCACACAGACACTAAGATCCATCAGAACCCGCAGCCTGGCCTCTCTGTCTGCCTTCTCCCCAACCACACCCACCACACAGCCTCAGTTAAGGCTGCCACGGACTGTGAGCCCCTTGCAGAGGGAGAGGCTGCTGGCTGCTCCTGTGGGGTCTGGAGCAACTCTATAGCACCCAAAAGGGACAACAAAGCCACACGTATGTTCCTCCATGGAAGCTCCCAGGGGAAATGCCAAATACCAGCATAGCTTCTGTCCCAACTAGCTGGGCCTGTTTCTCAGATGGGCACCAGCCCACCTGTAAGTTCCCACGCGTGCAAGTGGCTCTATGTCTGTCTGGCACACCACATACTTGCCTTGATCCCCAAATTAATGGCTGGCATGCTGGCTTCCCAGAGCTGGCATGAGCAGATATGGAGACTTTCAATTTAAAAAAGCCTCACCTACTTCCTTTTGCAACCCAGAGGTAATTACCGTATAATTAAAAAGAAGGAAGAGAAGTAAAGTAAGACGACACAGGAGTTGGTAACTCACACAAATATGTCTGCACAAAGCTCCGCACTGTCATCGACAGCACCGCAGCCGGCTGGCCTCCCAGACATGTCCAGAGCCTACCACAACAATTCATCCCTCATTTCCCAGAGGAACTAGGGTGATCAAACCAGTCAGAAGGCTGCCTGACATACTGGCAGGTCCTGCTGCAAACACAGCATGTTCAGACCAGACCTGTGGCAGGATGACCACTGCAGACTCACTGGCCACCGTGGCGAGCAGGGGAACAGAGCCAGCTCCTCCTAGAGCTCACCCCACCTGCCCACTGGAAACTCAGCTGGCCTCTGAGCCCTAGATCTGACCCTCCCCTGGGGCCCCCAGTTCCCCTGCAGGGGGCCCTCCCACACATGGCTCCTAAGAAGCACCAGAGCTCAGTGTACCTGCTGAACACAACATCTGAGCCCAGGAGACCCAAAGCAGGCCTGTGTGTGCCTGCACGCGCTCTGGGTGCTGCCTGGGAAATTCATCAGTCAGCGCCACCCAGCCTTGGTGGAGACATAAGCAGAAAACAAAAACAAACTACCAGCCACAACCGCAAACTTCCCCCTTTCAAACCTGTGGGTCCTGTGCACCATCTGCACTCTCCCCAAGGCTCCTGGGGCGGGGTAGGGCAGGGTGCCCAGCCCCTTATGAGAGGGCGAATTCTCCAAAGGTGGTTGGGTTCCTCCTAGACTGGAGGGCCCTCCTATCTTCTCACTGGTCTCACATCCACAAGCTCCCAGAGCCTCTGTGCCAGAGACACCCAATGAGGACAGGGCCTGTCCCAGTGATGGGGAGGGAGGACCTCAGAAGTGGAAGGTCCAGTGGATGGGGGCTCAGACAGTGATCCAGGCCTGTACTTTATGAGTAGAGAGAGAAAATGCTGGCCTCCACCTACACATACACACCCTCCAGGGCTGCTTCCTGCAAACAATGCCATCCGGAGGCCGAAGAATAAGAACCAGCTGCCCCAAAGCCGGTCTGGTCCTTAACACGTCTCTCCATCCCAACCTCCAAATCAAGAGTCTTCCCCCCAGAAAGTTGGGGCAGAAGATCTAGGCAAGGATCCCAAGGGCCAGCTCAGACATCTCACCCCTCCCTCCCTGATCTGTGTGTTTCCGGAAAACAAAGCCAGTGGCCAGGGCGGAAGGCAGAGGACGCTGCCAGCCGAACTGGGAGTTCCCCAGCAGCACCCGCAACAGGTTCCCCCAACAGACCCCTTTTCTCGCACCAAATCCACGGGCTTTGCACCTCAAAAGCTTCAGGACCACACAGTGGAGGTGGGGCACAGGAGAAGAGGGAAGGACTGGGAGTGGAGAGGCATAAGGAGCCAGGCCCAGACATCAGGAGGCCATCGGACCATGTGGGCAGGGGGCCTCAGGACGAGCAGGAGGCTGAGGAACACCTATGGGTGGGCGGTGGGCTAGAATCTGGGTTTCAAGAGAAGGGACTGGTGGGTTGGGGACAGCAAGGATCAGTGGAGGCCAGCAGGATCTGGAGTGTGGGGGTCACAACAGAGTAGGATCTGGAGTATGATGGACACGGACAGAGCCTGGAGGTCCAAAGCGAAAGGTCGGTGGGGTTGGGGTCCCGGGGTCCACAGCACGAGGCCCGCGGACTGCAACACTTCCCCCGCGTGGAGGCGGGGGTCCCAGGGCGAGGCGGGGGCCGGAGCTCAGGGTCCGCGGGACCTCCGGCGAGAAAGCCGGGTCACTGGGGGTCACCAGGGTCCGGAGCTCGGGGTCGGCGGGTGTGGCACGGCGGGGTCCCCGGCACGGGACAGGGCTCACGGGGGCCCCGAGCTGGGGCAGCTCGGGCGGGGTTGTGGGGTCGCGTGGGGCGGATACCCGGGCGGCGGGCGCGCGCGTAGTTACCTGCGCTCCGCCTGGGGCCCGCGGGCGGCGGCGGCCGGCCTCAGCAGCGCGGCGTCCCCCGCTCCGGGCCCCGCGCGCGCTCACGGTCCGGCTCGGGCTCCGGCGCCCGTTCGGGCCCCTGCTCCGGCTCCCGCGCCAACGGGGCCGGCCTCGGCATGTTCGGCGGGAGGGCCGGGCTCGCCGCTCCGCCGCGCCCGCTCCGGGGCCCGCGCGCCTTACGCCGCCAGCGTCGGCCAGCGGGGGGCGGCGACCTGAGCGCGCCACTGCGCAGACGCAGCTGGGGCGCGGGACGCGCGCGCCGCGCACGTCACAGCGTGGGGCGGGACCGAGGCCTGTGGGGCGGTGGCGCGTCTCTTTGCGACAGCGCGGGTTTCCTCGCGACAGCCGCTGCGCTTTGCGGCAGCCCCGAGGCTGCTGGGCCTTCGTCCTCTGGGACGCCGGAGGCGCGCGGCCGCGGCGTCTTGCGCCAGCGGGGAAGGGGCCGAGCGGATCCCAATCTCCGGGAGGCGTGGCTTCCGCTGCCCGCCCGCCCCGTCGTCGCCATGACGACGCGAGTCCCGGCGCCACCCCACCTCGGGGTCTGTGACGCCACGGTCTCGCCATCTGACGTCATGGCGGGTGGTGCCGCGGGGCGTGGTTTGCGTGGGCGCGGTGGTCGGTGTGGTTCCGAGGGTCTTGCTGCGCCGAGCGAGCCGTCGCACGAGGGGCCCGCTGCGGCGCGGAGTGCCGCGTGTGCGCACAGGACTGTGGTTACCACGGGGGGACTTCCCGCCGTGCTGAGCCGTGGTCGCGCTGACCAGGAGGAGTGACGGGTGTCAGCCCGGGCGTGACCCGCGGCCCGGCCTGCAGCAGTGACCCGGGGCCGCTGTCCAGTGCCAAGCGCAGGCCGCGTGCGCGCGCGGCGGGCGCGCCGTTGAGTAGTTGCCGAAGTGCTCTCTCCTGCATTGTCTGCCTGCCTTCCGCCCCCAGGAAGGAACTGGGGAGGGGCCCGGGCCCCCTCAGTGCGGCACCCCACGAGGAGCCCTGGAAGCAGGGATACCGGGCTTCCAGAAATGGTTCCTGGTATCCCCATGTCCCCCACTGCCTCCCGGGTGGGCGCCGTTTTGAGGTTGGAGGACACATACCCATTCAGATAGGTACTCGATGCCTGCCAATGCTTTGAGGATAGAGTGGCCAGCTAGTCTGTTGGCAGCATGGCCCAGGGAAGGGGGAGGCACAAGAAATAAATGGACACGGTGGTTTCAGATGTTTAAAACGGTGTGTGGAAGGGCACCCTGGGGGAGTTTGCATTCCTGCGCTTCATCCCCACAGTCACCCCCTTTTTGGGGGGTTTGCTTGAGCCAAATGACCAGAGCAAGCCAGACTCTAAAGGCTAAATGTAATCAGAAGGGTTCTCCTGCAGGTCTGTGGCCACTTAAAACTGCAGAGGAGAGAGAGTTCAGCCCGATGAAAAGGTAGAATGGCAGTGTTCTGGGGGCCAGCCCTGGGAGGTGTAGGTAGCAGGTGTGTTCTGCAGCATTCAAGCACTCAACCACAACATGGGTGCCTCCTCTGGGGGCATTTGCACCTTGAACCTCAGCTCTGGCCATGCTCCTGCAAGAGTGACCATGCAGCTGGAAGAATGCAGGACACAGGCCTGGCTGAGGCTGTACCAGGTTGGGACCATGTGACTCAGGATCAGTCACTTACCCTCTAAGTCCTCTGCATTTTTGTAAATCGAGGATAGCCCAGGGGTACATCATAAGAATCCACATGAAAAATGAAAAAGTGTTAGCATAGGACCAGAAAATGTATTTCTTTTTTTAAATTTTTTAATATTTATTTTTCAGTTTTTGGTGGACACAACATCTTTATTTTATTTTTATATGGTGCTGAGGATCGAACCCAGCGCCCCACACATGCCAGGTGAGTGCACTACCGCTTGAGTCACATCCCCAGCCCAGAAAATGTATTTCTAATCGTGGGATATTTGAAAAAGCAAATGGTGCCCGTGGTTGGGACACCTCCTTCATCCCAGTGGGGCAGGAGGAACCCAGGTCCAGGCTAGGGTGGGTGACTTAGCGAGGCCCTGTCTCCAAAGGGCCACAGAGGTGGCTCAGGTGCCCTGAATTCAGTCCCCAGGGACACACAAGAAGAAGTGCCTTCTGTGCTGACCCTGTTTTGCTGCTGCTGGAGAAGGAACCCAGAGCATCACACGTGCAAGGCAAGTGCCCCACCACTGAGATACCCCGCCCTTTTTGAGACATGGTCTTGCTGAACTGTCCAGTTGTGATGCTCCTGCCTCAGTGTCCTCGATTGCTGGGGTTACAGGTGTGCATCACCACACCTGGCCCTCATTCGGTCCACTTCAAATGGGCTCCATACGTACCTGATTACTTTTGGTTAGTCGTGGGGAAGCCATTTAGGGAAAGCTGGCTGGGGTAGAAAACAGCCCTTTTGGGGATCTTTGGGGCCCACCTTCTCTGCCTCACTATGGCTATATCCAGGTGTCCAGCACCAGCCCCAGGATAAGCAGGTGCCTTGGTTAATATTTATCAAACCAAATTCAATTAATGTTCCGGTATCCAGGCCTCCTTCCCCAACTGGTGTGAGACCTACTTGCCATGGGAGGCCCAGGTGACCTGCTGTAGACAGGGGACTCTGGGTCACCCCTCAAGACCCTTTCCTCTGCTGATTTGCATATTCCCATTTTCAAGATGTGGAAAGTAAATGAAGTGCCCGCTCTGTCTGGGATTGGAAACTCCCATGCTGCTGCTCTTAACTGGCAAGAGCACTGCCTCCCAGTGTCACATTAGGTGGGGACCAACACTGTGCCACCCCAATCACAGTAGCTGCAGGATGTAGAGCTGTGCCCTGGAACACACAGGACTGACTGGGGGCCCATCTCCTGTGATTAGATGTTGTGCACCTCAGGGCCAGAAGGCGTGAGGGCTGTGGGGCCCCTGATGGAGGCAGGTGTGAGGAAGCACAGGGTTGAGCTGGCCACCACTCTGACTGGCACAGCAAGAGCCAACCTGATCTGTGAATGTCACGGGCAGCGGGGGTGTTGGCCCTGTCTGGTATTAATGGCGGAACAGATGGTGGACTTGACCTGGTTGGCCTTCTAGAACGTCTTGCCTCCTGTTGCCTAGATAACGGCACAGGGTGACTGACCATCCCCGGTTACCTGAGTTTCCTGAAGCTTTGGACTTTTAACAGAAAGTCCAGCAAACCCAAGACAGACACCCTGAGCCTGGGCCATGCAGGGCCTTATCAGGGACCCCCAGCAGCTGCCAGGAGGGCGGCCTATTCACCCACTCCCTAAAGCTAAGTTCAAGGGGTGAATGATGTTATGGTGCAGATACTGTGTCCCCCAAAAAGCTCATGCGACAGTGCAGGAATGTTCAGAGGTGAAATGGTTAGAACTGTAACCTAATCAGGGGACTGATGGTTGGTTCTTTTTTTTTTTTTTTTTTTAATATTTATTTTTCAGTTCTCGGCGGACACAACATCTTTGTTGGCATGTGGTGCTGAGGATCGAACCCGGGCCGCACGCATGCCAGGCGAGCGCGCAACCGCTTGAGCCACATCCCCAGCCTGATGGTTGGTTCTGATGGATTGTCTGAATGGATCGTTGGGTGGTGACTGTAGGCAGGTGGGTGTGGCTGGAGGGTGTGGGTCACTGGGTGCCCTTGGGGGTTGGGTTTGGTCCCTGGCTCCTCACCTGCTCTGCTTCCAGGTGGCCTCTCCACACTCCGTCACGTTCTGCCTCAGCTCAGCCCCAGAGCAACAGCCACGGATCATAAACTAAACCTCTAAAACTGAGCCCCAGATAAAATTTTTCTCCTCTAAGTATCCTCTCCAAAATTTATGTCCGCCTAGAACCTCAGAATATGAACTTTTGGGGGGAAAAATAAGTGTTATCCTGGGTGTAATTAGTTACATTAAATTGAGGTCATAGCCAGATGCGGAGGCACACACCTGTAATCCCAGCAGCTCAGGAGGCTGAGGCAGGAGGATCACAAGTTCAAAGCCAGACTAGCAACTTAGCGAGAACTGTTTCTAAATAAAATACACAAAGGGCTGGGGATGTGGCTCTGTGGGGTCAATACCTGGAATTAAAAAACATGAAGTCATAAGCTGGGCGCGGTGTTTGTGCCTGTCTTTCCCAGCTACTCCAGAGACTGAGGCAGGAGGATCACAAGTCTGAGGCCAGCCTGGGCAACTTAGTGAGACCCTGTCCAAAAATAAAAAGGACCGACAGTGTCGCACAGTGGTTAAGTGTCCCTGGGTTCAATCCCCAGTACCAAAAATAAATATAAATAAAATAAAATTCCAGTGTCCTGAATCCAACAATGGGTGTTCTTGAAAGAAGACACATAGAGGGGTCACTTGGATACAGTCAGGGGTGGGTGGGTGCAGCCACAATCCCAAGGCTGCCTGGACCCCAGGAGCTGGAGGTCAGGAGGGAGCTCCCTGGGAGGGGGGAGGGTGCCCTGTGGAAGCTTGTGCTGGTGGCCTGCCATTGCCAGCCAAGAGGGAAGGCTGAGCAGGTCACTGCTGCTGGCACCTGGGCATACAGAGGGCTTTCCCAGCTCAAGTGGCCAGGGGCCCGTCTCGCCACCCCCCACGCAGACATCCTCTGAGAGGATGAGCAGACCTAGTCAGCACCTCACGGTCTGGATCAGGTTGGGAGCAGTGGACGGCAGGAGTAAGTGACTCACGCCCAAGGTTGACACTCAGGACATGGTGTTTTCCTGAAGCCGCTCCAGGGACAAAGGGCCGAGTGCACTCCCAGAAGGGCAAAAAGAGGCAGGGAGCCTCTGCCCTTGTCACCCTTCGCCAGGTGCGCAGGCCTCAGCCATGTCCACTCAAAGACAGAGTAGGCCTGGCCTGGCCTGCCAGATGGACCTGCTCACAGGAAGCCATCCAAAGGGGCTGGCCATGCCCAGGAGGAGGAAGCAGAGTCCCTGGCTGACCTGAACTGGTGTCCCCGACCCTCCAGCCCACTGGACACCAGTTCTGAGCTCCCCTCGGTGTGCCCACTCCAGCTGTTCCCTGCTCCTTGGCCATGCAAGCTGCAGTCCTGGTGGGCCGAGCACCGGGCTGGAGGCAGCAGGCACCCCCGGAGACGAGGCTGCCGGCCCAGCTCCAGTGTCTGGAGGGCACCCGAGAGGAGCAGGCCTGCTCTTCCACCCCGCACACCACCCCATGTGAGGCAAGCCCTCCAGAGCTGGGCCCAGGAGCCGGGCGGGGGCCACTTGGCCTGCCTTTCCTGTAGGCAGGGCATCCAGAGGACAGGTGCCTCTCCGCTGTGCCCTCTGGGTAAATGCATGTGTGTCTGGTGTGGCCTGGGGCCGAAGGTCCATGTGCTACCAGGTGGTCCTGGGACTACTCTCTCCAGCACGGGTTCCCACCATGGTGCCTGACCTCACTCCCACACACAGGGCCGCCTGATCTTGGCCTTGAACTGCCAGAACCGTGAGTGAAGTAACCCTTCCCTCGTGGTCACCCTGGGCTGGGGTTTTGTCACGGCAGCACAGAGCTGGCTGCCGGTGTGCCCTCAGCCTGTGTGGGCGAGCTGGTGGTCTGGTGAACCCGTGTGAGATGGACTGTGCTGGGTGAAGCCCGCGACTGCGGCTCTGCCAGCCTCGCCCGGCTCAGGCACGGGCTGCTCGGGGGCTGGCTGCTTCCCGGAGCAGCGGTGTCCTGGCTGATGCTGGAGCCCGCTGGGAGGTGGCTTTTTCTGTGATGTGTCCTTGGCTGTTGCCCCGGTGACCTGGCACATTGGTGCTGAGGAATCCGAAAAGTGACGAGGTCTCCCTGTGTCTCCTGTCACTGAGACCAGCTGTGGAGGGAAGCCCACAGTGGACAAGGTGCTCAGAACACAGGGAAGATGACGGGCCTGTTCCCCAGGTGTCTCCTGCCCCGACACCCACCCCGAGGCCAGCTCTGTGTGAGCCTGGTGGTGCTAACCTGGCACCTAGGCCCAGGCAAGGGATGGCCACAGGTCACCAGCAAGGGGACATGAAGGAAAAGTCAGTCCTTCAAATCCGTGGTGGCCACAGACTCTGCCTCTCCTCCCATCAAAGACACCGTTTCTGTGCTGGAGACAGCGTTCCATCCCCAGCACTGGACAAAAGACAGGGGCCAAGCGCTGGGTGGTGGCTCAGCGGTAGCGCGCTCGCCCAGCACGTGCGAGGCCCTGGGTTCCATCCTCAGCACCACATAAAGTTAATAAAATAAAGGTGTTGTGTCCACCTACAACTGAAAATAAGTAAATAAATAAAAAGACCAACAATGCACGCATGTGCTGCTGCCTCTGGACACACAATGGCCCGTGCCACCCTGGGACCCTGCCAGCAATTGGCCGGCACCCAATGGTGGGCACCCAATGTGGGCCCTTCACTGGGGGCCTCCAGAACCATGAGCCGAAATAAGCCTCCTTCCTTTGAAGCTTGTGCAGTCTGTGCTGCTCAGCAACCAGCAGCAGAGGCAGGCTGACCAGGCTGCGGGCAGCTTGCGGCAGAGTGCCCGCCTGCCCTGTTCCAGGCCCTGGGTGCCAGGAAGGAAGGAAGGGAGGGAGAAGGCCCTCGGCATGGAAGGACCAAGCTCCCGGGGCCAAGGGCAGCACAGGGTGGGCACAGACTGCAGACGGGGGCCCGCAGAGACAGGGCCTCTAGAGGGGCCCACCATAGTTCCCAGGGCCAGGCCCTTCCACGCACACAACTGGAAGCCAGAAGGCAGGGCATTGTCCACACAGGCACTTGTGCACGGGGATGTACAGAGAGGGACCAGGACCAGTACAACAAGACTGTCACCTGGCCTGCGGACTCCTACCGGGGCAGTGGCCACCAGGGATCCCCAGGGCAGCCAGGCTCTTGTCTTTCCATCATGGTTTCCTCATTCTCTTGACCATCCTGGGACCCAAAGGGACAGGGCCCTCAGAGGGAAGCCTGTGTCCTGCCTGGGTTCTCGGTCCACAGTGGGACCCCCAGTGACCCCACTTCCATTGTTCCATTGTCTGCCAAGGCTATTTGGCAGGGGCTGGCAGACAGCCATCTGGAGTCTCCCAGGAAGATGGATGGAGGGGAAGATGGGCAGAGGACACTCGGGAATGACTGGAGAAGGACAATCTCGGGGAGTGTGATGGGGGTTTCATGGGGCTCTGGTCTGTGGTCGGGATGCGCTCCCGAGGGGTCGGGGAGGCATGGCCAGGGCAGTTTGGGCCACGTGCTGGGGCAAGCTCTGGGAGCCCAAGGTGCCCCTAGTACCAAGTGGCGGGGCAACGGTGCAGGGGAAACGGGTGGGAGGACAGGCAGGAGGTCTGGGTGTCAGGCAGAGGCTGGGAGGGGCCCGCCTGTGTGCTCAGCGGCACCCGTAACTCCTGACACAGGCACACACACGCGAAGATGCCTCCCAAACAAAACACGCTGAGCACAAAGAGGAGGCAGCGCGAGGCTGTGGAGGGACGGCGAGGCCCTGCACCCTGGAGGCTCGGCTCTGCTGCCAGGCAGAATGCCCGTCAGGGAAGTGGGCATGGTAGAGCCACCTTGAGGACTGGACACGGGCCACGCTGGCCACATGCTCTGGGACCCATTGGTGGACAGGAGACCTAGGGACACACACACATGTGTCACACACCACAAACAGTCCCTTGCTCAGTCTGATGCAAAAAAAAGGATTTATTTCCAGAATATTTTCACCTAACAAAAAACACCAGTCTTGAGGGTGCAGGGCTGGCGGGTGGGGCAGGTGCTACTGGCAGTTCGAGGCTCTTCCCCATGGTGGCTGCACTGCTTTGCCACCCAGGGGGACAGTCACAGGCAGGGCAGGCTTCTGCGGGCAAGAGGCTGGCCGGGGCCGTGGGGCTCTGGGGGCCCTGGGCCTGCATGGCACCAGGCTGCCTTCCCCTCTGCTCTGGGGTGGAGAACGTGGGTGCCTGGCCTGAGTGGTCCTGGCCAGAGCCGGTGACCCCCAGTGTGCTGGGAAGGGCCTGCCCTGCAAGGGGTGGCAGCTGGGCACCATGAAGTCTTGGCCAGCAGCACAGAAAGGCCACCAAAGGGAAGATTTTATGCCCAGATGTCACCAAAGGGGACACAGACATGTCCGTGAGACACTTTGGCCCTTTTTGTTTAATAATTCTGTAGTGTGGGTAGACACGATACCTTTATTATATCAATTCTTTTAACGTGAACTGAGGATGGAACTAGGGCCTCCTGTGCTCGGCGCGCTCCACCACTGAGCCCAGCCCAGGGTGCACCCGGCTCCTCCAAGGACACAGCGCCCCGGAGGGCAGGAGTGGAGGGACAAGTCCTCTGTAAGGCACAGCTTGGCCCTGGGGGGGCCATCCTGGGGCTCCGCCTCTGCCTGCCCAATGTCCCCCAGGGTCCTCTGGGCTCCTGAGCAGGAGGCAGGGCCCCCTGGCTGCCCTGCTCTGGGGGGCCACACCCTGGGACGCAGGTGCAGGCTGGGCTAGCCCAGGAGGGGAGGGACTGCCACAGCCACAGTGCAGCTCCAGAGGCCCTGTCCGGCAAGACGCATGGGGAGGACTGCTGCATGGGTAGACGGGCAGTGCAGGTCACTGGGGAGGTGGGTTCTGCCTCTGGCCATCCCTGTGGGCTGCTCCCATGAGTCACTGGCTGCAGGAGAGCAGGGACGTAGGAGGATGACAAAGACACAGAGGGCCGAACATGCACCAAACCTCTGCCACCCGCGGGGACCTGGTCCCTGCAAGGCCTCTTCCTGGTTGGCACCAAAGAAGCCATAAGGAGCCAAGAGCGAGGACACTGTGTCAGCAACTCTGGATGGACGGTGGGCACCAGCCTGCTGCCACTGTCCCCCTGGGGCCCCTCAGCTGGGCCCTCTGTGGCCTGGAGACAGAGGCTGTGTCTGCCACAGTGGGTGCTGAGTGGCCACGTGTTCTCAGGAACAAGAGACGCCCTGCTGGACAGCAGAGGCCAGAGAGCCGCCAGGCAGGGCTGGCCAGGAGCCCTGCTGTTGGGGCAAGAGGAACATGGGGTCCACAGGCCCTGGCTGGGGAGGGCCATGGGGACCCGAGGGCAACAGGAGTGGGAGTGGCAGAGAAGGCCGGCAGCAGCTTGGCCAGCGGCTCCCTCTAAGGCCACTGGCTGCCACTGGCCGGGTAGTTGGGCACAGTGGGGTACTCGGGCAGGCTGTTCCCCGAGAAGTTGTTGTACTGGGCCTCCCGGGAAGGGGGGTTCCGCCAGGCACCGGTGCTCCACTCCGTCTGTGCCTTCTGGAAGTTTCCACCAGTCCCACGGTAGATTCTGTGCACCTACAGGGTCAGAGGAACCAGGCAGGAGCCAGTGGGTCTGTGCCCGCGCAGGGACTGCCCGTGCCAGGCAGGCGCCTTCTTCCTGTGGGTGTCTGCCAACAGCCTGGGAACACAGCCACCCTGGCTCCTTCACCACGTCCCTGGCCACTGGGACCCCAGAGCGATGGTCAGCATAGGCCTGCAGGGGGCTGCCCTCCGCCCACAGGTGCACTCGGCCTCGGCAGCACCCCAGCGGCCACGCAGGAGGAATGCATGCTTTACCCCAGGGAGGGGGATGAGGCCCGAGTGGACGCCAGTGGACGGGGCAGCTGTGCCGACTGCCCACCTGCACAACGCAAGAAAGAGGGCTGCGGCAGCCGGCACAGGAAGGGGTCCTCAGGCGGTCATGGGCGGGGCCAGGCTGGGGCGGTAGCCCCCACTGCTGGTGTCAAGTAGGCCGTGCTTACGTTTTATTTTGGTGCTGGGGACAGAACTGGGGCCTGATGCATGCTCAACATCCACCTCTCTACCTGGCCCTGCCCTCATGGGGCTGGCCAGCGGCCTGATTACAGTCAGTGGAGACTGGAGGGGCAGGGCAGCAGGGCGGGGCCTCGCGGCTTCACAGGGCTGCTCTGCAGGGCAGGGCTGGGGCCTCCTTCGAGCCCTGGGCACACAGCCCCCGCCTGGTGCAAGCCCCTCACCTTCAGCCTTGCCCCACGGGCAGGTCTTGGCAGGGGCAGGTGTGTGCTGGTGAAGCCTGGCACTCGTGAACCCCCCGTCCACATCCGGCCACAGACCTCCACCGGGCTCTGGGCACGGCTGCGCCCCCTCCAGGACCCAGGTCTCCCCACTGCACAGGGCTGCCCGCCTCCCGAGATGGTGGTGGTCTCAGTAAGTGAAAAACAGCTTCTCCATCTTGACGTCCTGCAGCTGGGCCTGGGGGGCGGTCTGCCCGTCTGTGCGCCTGTCTCAGGACCCAGAGCCTGCCCTGCAGCCTGAGGCCGAGCTCAGGAGGGGCTATGAGGCTGGCCAGGCGTCTGGAGACCTGGCCCTGGGGCCTCCACACCCAGTGACAGGAGGGGCTCCTGGGCCTGAGCCGTGGGGCCAACAATGTGGCTTCCGCTCAGCCCCTGGGCGCCTCTGGATCTGGGATCTCAGCACGCGCCAGGCAGAGGGCTGCGTGTCCCCCACGGACCCCAGGCGCTGGGTCTCTGTGAGCTCCCAGTGACTTTCCACAGGTGTGTTGTGGGGACCAAGTGCACCCTTGGGACTCCCTGGGAGGAGACTGGAGGCCCTGCCTGGTTTCCCCCAACTTTCCCAACTTTAGTGACGGGAAGGGAGGGGCAAGGGCTGCACATCCCAGGCCCCAAGGACTCACCTTCATGATGGCAACTGCCATCATGGCGGCAGACAGGGAGAACATGATGGCTGAAAGCAGCATGACCACGGCAGCCCCAATGCTGGTCTGAAAGAAGTTGATCGCTGCCAGCCAGCCACTGCAGAGGAGAGTGAGCTGCAGCATGAGTACTGGGCCAGGGCCTGCTGTCCTTCACATACAAAGAGCTCTGACTAACCAATAAGAAATGGTGACTGGAAGACTGGGCATTCGAGGACTACTAGGTGACTGACCACCTGAGGGGCACAGGCCAGGGGTCCTTGTCCTGCACCACAATGGCGAGCTCCAAGTGCAGGGGAGAAGTGAGAGTGCTGCCTGTCAGCTGCCCTAGTGGAGGGCCAAGGAGTACTATCGAGAAAGACTTCAGTGCTCCTTCCTTCCTGCTCTACTCCTTTTTATTCCCTTTTTTTTTTTTTAAACTTTTTTATATTAATCAAATGATACAAAATCACCACCACCTGTAAAAGCCCAGCACGAGCTGGGCCTCTGACCCTGAGGGAAGCCTCCTCGTCCCTCCTCCCCCTGCGCTCCCTCCCTCCCCTCCCACCCTGGCCCTGGACAGTCTTGGAGGATGGTGGGCACAGCTGGAGGGAGGAGGGACGACCCGGCCAGTCTGGGGTGAAGAGAGGAGGGCTCGGCCCTCGGAGGCCCTTTCTAGTGCGGTACTCGTCTGTGTCCACTCCACAGCCTGCTCTGCTGGCCCTGCACCCCTCTCCCTCCAGTGTCCCTGCACGTCCTTCCTGTCCCACCTGGGCCAGGGCTTCCCCAGTGGGCCTCTGTGGGCACTGGGAAGGGAGCCTGCAGAGACCTGGGAGCCAGGAGCCCACCTTGCAGAGGAGGAAGGGCACGTCGGGGACGGGGGTGGCCACAGGTGGAGCCAGGGCCCCGCGGCCAGGCCCCTGCTCCCTGTGCGCTGTGCCGCTCAGGCCTGCCCGGCGGTGCCCACCCACTCAGGCACCAGCAGCTTACCACGCGCCCCATCCTGAGAAGCCAACGGCCTGGAGGACAGTCAGGACAAACTGGGCTCCGAAGAGGAAGAAGAAGGCCATGAAGTTAAAGGAGCTGTCGGCTCTGGAGGGGACAGAAGAGGTGACCGTGACTGGGCCCGGCGCTCCCACCGGGAAGGTGAGGCCAGCAGGGCGGGCGCAGGGGCTTCGGAGTCCTGGGATACTGGGCAGCTCACGGACTTTCACGCATCACTACATGGGCTCCACCTGGGCACTGACCACCAAGGCCTAAACGCTCCGTGGAAGGGCGCCGCACCGGCCACACCACCCTGACCGCCGATCTCTGAGGGGCACCGCAGCCCTGGGTCTTTGCTAGGAAGAGACAGGTAAGCCCTCCGCGCCCTGCACAAGCTGCTGCACTCCGCGCAGTGCGGGGGACCCTGCGCAGCCCGGGCTGTGTCCAGTGAGGCAGAAGGGAGGGCATCTGGGGAGGGCAGGGAGGCTCCGCGCCCCTTCCTGCTCCCAGCTGTGCTCCTGCGGTCCCCGCG
Organism: Urocitellus parryii; assembly: GCF_045843805.1. Taxonomy (NCBI): domain Eukaryota; kingdom Metazoa; phylum Chordata; class Mammalia; order Rodentia; family Sciuridae; genus Urocitellus; species Urocitellus parryii. The sequence goes on from NC_135533.1 coordinate 219,027,846, forward strand.
GCCCTGGGGGTCAGCCCGGCGATGAGCGCTGTCCTGTCTTGTTCAAGCCCTGAGTCTAGGGCTGAGGGAACCCAGGAGCAAGCATGACACGTGCCCAAGTCACTGGGGGCCTGCTGAGGGCAGCGTCTACAGCAGTGACACACCTAGGCATCGGAGGAGGCCGCCCCGGGTCCACCCACAGAAGGATGAACCCCGACATGCTCCATGCACACCTGCAGCACGCTCAGACCCGAGGACCTAGTGCTCAGGGACAGCCAGACACACCAGACCACACGTGTGACCCCGTGACAGGAGAGGCCAGGACAGGGGAGGCCAGAGATGAGACGTGGACCTGCAGGAGCAGGGCTGCGAGGGCTGGGGCTTGCTCTGGAGGTACCCGGTGGGCATCTGCAGTGTCCAGTAACACACTGGAGACCACGCAGGTGGTGCAAGGAGCACCGGGGTCGTCAATTGTGAGTCGGCAACAGCTGGACGTGGCCTGCGGGCTGCAGCCTGTCAGCCCCGACACTGCGGCCTGTCCACCTGGAGAAGCCGGGCACGGCGGCCAGGCCGTCATCCCAGTAACTGGGGAGGCCGAGGCAGGAGGATCGCAAGTTCAAAGCCAGCCTCAGCAACTTAGTGAGGCCCTCTCTCCAGATTAAAAAAAAAAAGACAAAAGGGGCTACAGTTGTGGCTCAGTGATGGAGCGGCTGCCTGGCCCGTGCGGGCACCGGGCTCAGCCCTCGGCACCCACAAAAATAAATAAAATGAAGGCATCCTGTCCGTCTCAACTAAGAAAAAACTAAAAAAAAAAGGCAGGGAGTGACTCAGTGGTAAGCTGTCCCTGGGGTCCAACCTCAGGACCAAGCTAGACGGGAGACGAGCCCAGGCTCCCTCTGCATGAAGGGACAGCAAGGGTGACCAGGACACCCCCATGGGCATCTGAGCCACCCACCCTTCAGCGCAGCCAGACAGCAGCACCAGAGGTGTCCAGAGACCCTGAGAGGAGACAGCCCGGCAAGCCTGGGCACCTACCGGAAGGCCTTGTAGGCCGGACGGAACCAGCACACGTAGCTGCAGGGGCTGAAGAGCAGCAGCCAGACCAGCGCCAGGCCGAAGTTGGCGCCTGCGCCTCCGCCGATCCACCAGGCCAGGCAGGCGACGAGGTTCACCACCAGGGTGGCACAGTAGACTGTGGGGAGGGAGGCCGGCTGGGGTGCAGAAGGCCCGCCACAGAGGACCCCGCCAGCCTGGGCTGTCCAGTCCCCCGCTGCACCACCCTACCTGGGCAACCCAGGACACTGGGCCAGGCCCGGCCCAGGGAGTAGGCCCTGTTAACCACAGGGGCCACCAGGGCCCTGAGACTGGCCGGGTGGACAAAGGGCTTCTGCCAGGCTGCCGTCCTGCAAGCCACTCACTCCCCGGGCCAAGCCGGGCTCTGCCCACCAGTCACCGGGGAAGGCATGCAGCAGGCCCCCGCCTCCTGGGCCCCCCCGGAGCCCCCACGTCCTGCCGCCCGCTGCCCGTGGGGCCCAGGGCTCACACATCCACAGCCGGAAGATCCTCTTCACCAGCACCTGGTGCTCCGCGGGGATCTCGCTGGCGACGTCCTGGTAGAAGCAGGGCTTGAGCGGCAGGAACCTGGGCAGGGGCGGGAAGTTGTTCTCCTTCCCTGCAAGGAGAAGCCCCAGGGTGACCGTCCGCCTGGCTGGCTGCGCTGTGCCCTCGGGGCCAGCACCTGCTGCCTACTGCGGAAGGGCCCTGAGCTGGGGTCACCCAGGTCACCACAGGGTCCTTCTGAGGAGGCAGGAGGGCCAGAGTCAGAGGGCCTGGAGACGCTGCGCTGCTGGCCCTGGGCTGGTGGAGGGGGCCGAGCCAAGGGCTGTGGGCCTCAGGAGCCAGAGAAGGGGGACGGTGACTCCCTGGGCCTCACGAGACCAGCGTGCGGCACCTGGGTAAAGCCAGGGGCCCGCGTCCTATCCCGACCAGAGCTCTAGTGGGATCTCTCTCCCCAGCGTCTCTGCTGGAGGCGGACACCACCCCTCCATGGTTCGCTGATCTTACTGTGGTGCCGAGGACGGAGCCTCCCACGTGCCGGGGGGCACTCAGCAGGGGTGTCCCCCACCATGCCAACACAGACCATGCCTGGGAGGTCGCCTCCTCAGGCTTCTGTGACTTCAGGCCGCTGGCATTCACCTCTCCGTCCCGGAGGCTGGAATCCCAGGTCCGGGGCTGGGCAGGGCCACCTCCCCGCACAGGCTCCAGAGAGGGCCCTTCCTGTCCCTGGGCTTTTGGGCATGTCACCTGTCCTACCTCACACAGCCGTCTTCCTGCGTCTGTCCCAATTTCCCTTTTTTCAGGGACCCAGTCACTGGACGAGGCCCACCTACACCAGTGTGACCTCACCTTCAGGGTCACCTGCACAGATCTATTCCAACCGAGGCCCACAGCAGCCCCAGGGCCAGGCGGGCAGAACCTCTGGGCATGACTCGCACATGGCAGGTGGGCGGGCAGCTGCACCCACAGGCTCCAGGCTTCCTCTCAGGAGGCACCCTGAGGGCCGAGAGGCGAGAAGCAGACCAGAGGAGGAGGCCCAGTCTCAGGGGCTCCCATGCGGGAGGCTGCTGTGGAGCTGTGAGCCCGCAGAGGCAAGAGGGCAAGTGCCACAGGGGCCGGACCTCAGCGCTGCGGCCTGAGGAGAGCCGTGGACTCAGGGAGAGGGGCAGGCAGCAGGCACAGCCAGGGCAGAACCCTGGGGAGGTGCAGAGCGCAGGAGGCGCGAGGCAGCCGCAGAGAGCCTGGCACCCTCCTCTTTCCAAGCCAGAGGACACAGGAGTGGCCCAAGGTGTCCCCGGGCAGAGGGTTCAGAGAGTGGACCCCAGGATAACAGGGTGGGGCTGGGGCGCATGTGAGAGCTGCTGGGGTCCCTTCTGCCGAGGGACACTTCCTGGGTACTCACCTGACATTTCTGCTCTGGCTGGCCCGGCGAGGGCTGAATCCTGCAGCCACCTGAAAGGACACAGGACGTCAGAGCCATCCCATGCCCAGCTGCAGGCCCAGGGCCACCCAGGAAGGGGTGCCCACTGTCCTACGCTCCTGCCCGCAAGGCCAGTTCAGCTGGGATTCTGGCTCAGCAGGCGCCACTGGCCAGATGTGGGGTTGCCAGTCACCACTTCCCTGGGCGCAGCTGAGCACCTGGAGGGGAAGGGCAGGGCTGCCCCCTCCACCCTCAGCCCCAGGGCACCCCCGTCTCTCCCCACCAGCCCGCCACCCTTCCTGCCTCCCCCTTAGATGGCTCTAACCACCTCGGCCGCCCCCAGGACTGTCCAGGCTCACTGCTGTGTGACCAGAGGCCACAGTTCTCCCTGTGAGCCTCACAAGGAGGACCCCATCCAACCCCAGGGGCACCCAGGCTCGAGTCACAGAACAGCCCTGACCCAGGCAGCCACCAGCTGGCACGACTGAGAGGGTCTGGCCAGCTCTCGGGCCTCGGAGGAACAGGCCAGGCCCACGCGCCATGCTGTATGTGGCCCACCAAGGAGCGGGCGGGCAGCGCCACGGCAGGAGCAATCCAGGAATGGGCCTCCTGTGCTGCCCAGCCAAGTCCTCCATCCTGACCCCCCGCCTGGCACAGCAGCAGGGCCACCTCCAGCAGGGCCTGCACTGGCTCCTCCTCGGGACTCACCTCTGCTCTGGCCCAGCCCAGCTTGGCGCCCCCCTCCTGGAGGTCAGGGGGCTCACGGCCAGGGCTCCCTGCCTGCTCCCAAGGGCTGGGTCCTCCAGGACAGGCATGTCTTGGGTCAGGCAAGGCACGTTGCTGGAGAGACCCTAACTTCAGCAGAGCCCACCCGCCCCAGGCGGGACACACGCCCTGGCCCTTGTGGGGTCCTCCTCACCACCCATGACATTCAGTGAGTGGGACAGCCCAGGAGAAGCCTTCAGGCAAGCTGACCCTGACCTGGTCAGTGCTCAGACACTGCTAAAGACTTCCAGAGGCCAGAGAGGTGCCACCTGGGGCCTCCCCTGCCGTGGGAAACACGTCCGAGCCCCTGGATCACTAGGTAGAGGCCCTCCCTTCGAGGTCCCAAGCCTGACATGCAGACCGTGTCCAGTCCCACCTGGCCCCAGGCTCCCTCCCCGGCGGCCACACGGGTGCTCTAAGCAGGTAGCAGCTTGGTTCTGGATAGTTTATTTGCAGACATGAACGCTGTTTCTGACACAACCACAGAGACGGTAACAGCCATGCAGGCCCAGAGAGGACCCTCCCCGGCTCGCTCTAAGCAGAGCGAGCCCGGACTGCCCGTCAGCCACCCAGCAACAAGCCCTGGCCCTGGGGCATGGGCCAAGGCAGGCGGTAAGCATCCTTAGCACAGATTGAAGGGCGGCCGTGGAGGGGAGGACCCTCAGTCTCCAATGTGGCCAAGACTGGGCAGGAGCAGAGAACCTTCCAGAAACAGGAAGACACCGGGCCTAGGTGTCGGGGTCTAGGCAGCGACACTGGTCCTCGAGCACCCCGCGGAAGACCTGGAAGCGGTGGTTGAGGCCTGGCTGGGTGTGGATGCGGAAGCGTGTGCCCAGGGCACCGTCAGGCGAGGGTGCCCCGTAGAAGACCCGCTGGATGCGGGAGTGCACCAGGGCCATGGCGCACATCACACAGGGCTCACGGGTGACATAGAGGTCATAGCCGGTGCACACATAGGGCAGGCCGTCCTCGGCCTCAGCCTCCTCCAGCTTACGCACGGCGCCTACCCGCACACACTGGGCTGCAGCTGGGACGAAGGAGCAGGCTGGGTGGCGCCTGAAGCTGCGGGTGCCCCGGCCCTGGCCTTGGGCCACCAGGTCCACACACACCATGACGGCATGCAGCAGGGGGCTGCCGGCACAGCTGCAGTCATGGCCCGTGGCCAGCACGTGGCCCGAGACCGGGTCCACCACGACGGCTCCCACGGCCCTCAAGCCTCGGGCTGCTGCCTGCTGGGCCACTTGCACGGCCCGCTCCATGTGGCTCTGCATCACTGCCCGCTCCTGGGCTGAAAAGAGCTGCCCGGCCAGGGCGCTGGTCACCTGCTTGTCCTCGTGGAAGGATATGGGCCAGTGGGCTTGAGCCTCTTCAAACTGGCCCCGGGTCAGGGGAGGCCAGGCAGGCACAGGCACCAGGAAGGGCTGTCCCAGTCCCTGGGGGTCCACAGCTGGCCTGGGGAGGAGCTCGGCCAGAGAGCACGAGCCAGTGGCGGGTCCCACCAGGCAGAGCAGCATTTCCAGGGCATGGGGGCCGTGGGCATCTGGGCTGCGCCGCACCCGCTTGAGGTGAGGGTGGGCGGGCAGTGGGTGGATGGCCGACACCTCCCTGAGGAGGCGTGAGGTCTGGCGCTGGTCGAGGATGGGCGCAGCATAGGCCAGCACCAGCTCCACGTCCTTGGACTGCTGCTCCGACAGGACCGGGAGCGCTTGCCACGGCGCTGGCTCCCTCGCGGGGCTCCTTGCCTTCTGACCACGCTGCTCTGTGAGGCCAGGCGCGGACTCCATCCCGCAGGCCGACTGTGGGAGAGACCGGAGCAGAGCATCATCCTCAAGGGTGGCGCCGGGCGAGCCGAGGAGGCCTCCTGAGAGGCTGTGGGCTCGAGGGCTGAGCGGGCCCTCTGGAGGCTGTGGAGATCCAGCCCAGGTCAGGGCGTCACGTGGCGCATGCTCACGTCCCACCACCTCCCGGGCTACAGAGGCCAACCTGCCTCTGGCTCTCCAGCGACAGGACGTGAAGTGGACAGTCAAGGGTACCCCGTCAGGGGCACCGTTCAGCGCTTGAGACCCTGGAGCAGTGCTCGATCCATGGCAAGTCACTGCCCTGCCACACACACACACCCTAGGCAGCCACGAATCTGCCATCAGGGTCTGAAGAGTCAGAGGTCAGAAGCCTGAGCAGCCGACAGGTGGGGCCTTCAGGATGGAGGGTTCGCGTGCCAGGAACAGGTGCCCGGGACAGCCAGCAGGCTTCAGAGACCTCAGTCCCAGGCCAAGAACGGGATTCTGCCAGAGTGTCAGGGCCGCCCTTCCCCAGCCAGCCTCCAGGTGAGCACGCAGCCCTGGCGGACCCCTGGACTCCGGCCTGGTCCAGGCTCCTGACCACAAGAGGAGGCTGGTAGGTGAGCGTCACTGAACCTGCTGACTGTGGGACAGTCTCCCACGTGGTGGCAGAACCCTCCAGGGAGAGGGCAGAGCCCAGGGTCAGCAGGGAGCTTCTGCCTCTAGCCTGCCTGGGACAGGGCTGCCAGCCTGGCCCAGCGGGCTGCAGGAAGAAAGGCCCCGAGACCTGTGTCCAGACGAGCCCTCCTGCAACGGGTACAGGCTTCCCACGCTCTGACCACAGCCCTGCAGCCAGGTGGACACTGGCTTCAAAAGGGACCTGGTCCCAGGCTCCCCACCCCTTGCCAGGTCCAGCAGAAGCCCTGCAGGACATGGGGCTGCGTGAGTCAGGCCAGGGAGGAGGTGGGCTCACGCCCAGGTGGGCCGACGGGAGCTGGCCCACTGCTCCACCCTGACCCTCCCCTGGGCCACAGGATGCGGTGCCAAGGGCGTTCTTCTTTTTTCTTTTGGGTCCTGAGGATTGAACTCGGGGCGCTTGACCACCGAGCCACATGCCCATCCTATTCTGTAATGTTTTTTTAAATATCTTTGCTTTATTTTTTTCATACGATGCTGAGGACTGAACCCAGTCCTTACGCATGCCAGGCAAGCGCTCTGCCACTGAGCCACAGCTCCAGCCCCTCTACAGACAGGGTCTCACTGAGTTGCTGAGCGCCTCGACATTGCTGAGGCTGGCTTTGAACTCGTGACCCCCCTTCTTCAGGCTCCCGAGTCACTGGGACCACAGGGACAGCATATGCCACCGCGCCCGGCTTTCTGCCTTTTTTAATATTTATTTTTAGTTGTAGTTGGACACAACACCTTTATTTACTTATTTATTTATCTTTTGCGGTGCTGAGGATGGAACGCAGGGCCTCCCACGTGCTAGGCGAGTGCCCACCCCTGAGCCGCGGCCAGCCTGGCTTTCCTCCTTGACCACACACACCACACTTGTTTTCGGGCTGCAGATTGAACCCAGGGGCATCTTACCACTAGGCCACAATCCAACATCCCCCCATTTTTTTTTTTTTTAATTTAGAGACAAGGTCTTAGGGCCTCACGAAGTTGCTGAGACTGGCTTTGAACATGAGATCCTTTTGCCTCAGCCTCCTAGTTGCTGGGATGACAGGCATGGCCACTGTGCCTGGCTTGTGCTTTCTTACAAAGCTTGACCTGCTGTCACCAGCATCTCCATTGCTGTCACCCCACAGTGCACAGCCTTAAAGTGTGTCTGGGAGCAGCAGGGCTGGCTGGGGCCCTAGTTCCTGGCCCACAGTCTCTGGGGCCAGACAGCCAGGGCAGGGGAGGCAGTGCAGGGACAGAGAGCCTGCGACAGCCCCCTGGGACTCTGCACAGGGAACATGGCTAAGGCACTCTGGCTCCCAGACTTTGGCATGGGCCCAGCATGACACCTTGAAGCCACCAGCTTGCCGGGCCAGGTGCTCCTCCCCATGTCCCCAGGGCCAGGTCTTCCCCCAAACAAAGGTGACCCAGCCTGGCACCGAGGCTCCCTCAAAACACACCCAAGGGTCTTGGCCTGACTCCAGGGAGGCAGGACCTGGAACAGAGGTGCCCATGACGCAGGCCAGCTCACGGCCACACAGACGCCCTGTGCTCAGCAGGGCACAGCCCATAAGGCAGGCCTGCGGCCACATCCTTAGAAGGTTGGCAGCAGGGTCGGGGACTTGGGCTGCCGGGGCTGCCCACCCTCCCTGACCAGAGGGGACCTTGGTTCTTGACTGCCTATGCAATAGGGGTCCTCCCAGCAAATCATGTCTAGGGTGGTCTTGGGACCCTGAAACACAGGCTGTCCGTGTGACAGCAGCAGTGCCCAAGCCAGGTATGGTGCCCGTGTCTGCAGTCCCACCTAGTAGGGGGCTGAGCGGGAGGAGGGCTTGAGCTAAGGAGGTTAAGGCCATCCTGGGTAACACAGCCAGACGCCATCTCAAAACATAAATGAAAACACTGCCCCAGATCATGCCCAGAAGCCCGAGAGGCACAGCGACTGAGATACTTCCCTGCCTGTGCTTGGGACTGGTACAGTGGTCAGACACCGAGATGGAGGTGCGGCGTCACCGTGGCCCAGAGAGGAAGGGCTGGCCAAGAGCGCCCAGGAAGTGAACCCGCAGAAGGGAACCCCGAGCTGTCCTCCAGGACCCAGTGGCCGTACCCCTGAGCCCACAGTGGATTTCAGACACTTGATCTGAAAGGAAGAAAATGAACGTTCTTGTTAACTGTTTCTATGTATCAGTCACACGTTTAAATAACAATGCTTTGCAAGTCTTCTGTTAAATAGTGCATACCATTAGCTGGCCAGGCCTTCAAGGGCCATGCCTGCCATCCCAGTGACTCCAGAGGCTGAGGCAGGAGGATCACAGTTTGAGGGCACCCTGAGCAACTTAGTGAGACCCTGCCTCAAAATAAAAAGTAAAAAAAGGACTGGGAATGTGGCTCAGTGGTAAAGCACCCCGACCTAGGTTCAGTGCCAGTAATACAAGGGGAAAAAAGCATACTGTGAAGATGAGTTTAAACCCTTTCTGTTTTACATTTTTTTTAAATATGTATTTTTTAGTTGTTGATGGGCTTCTATTTTATTCATTTATTTGTCTGCAGTGCTTAGGATGCAACCCAGTGCCTCCCCCGTGCCAGGCAAGTGCTCTACAGCTGAGCTCCAGCCCAGCCCTTGTTTTACTTTTTTAAAACGTGGCTTCTAAAAAACTTGGCGTGTGTGCTGGGGTGTGGCTCGGTGGTAGGTGCTCTCCCGGGCATGCACAGGCCTGGCCTGGCCGTCGCACAAGGGAAAACGCCACCAACTTCACGTCACCTGTGTGCTCGTCTTGTTCCTGGAAGAGGGGCCTCAGCAGACATGAGGGATGTGCACAGACAGTGGTAAAATGACTCTGGATTGTCTCAAACACACTTGCCCAGACTCCACGGCCCTGCTAGTGTCTTGGCGGGCCCCACCACACCACCGCTGAGAGGCGGTCAGTCATCAGTCCAGACAGGCTGCCTGGCTCCCACCTCAGTGGCCAGGAGTCCCGGGTGGCAGACTCCAGCATCAGGAGTCACTTTGCAGGGCACACTGGGCCTGCCTTTGTTTTTTTAACTACTGGGGTTAAACCCAGGGGTGTTCCACCACTGAGCCACATCCTGGCCCTTTTCATTTTATTTATTGCTTTTAGTTGTACATGTACACAACACCTTTTATTTATCTTTATGTGGTGCTGAGGATGGAATCCAGGGCCTCACATGTGCTAGGAAAGGGCTCCACCACGGAGCCACACACACTCCCAGCTCCCCTTTGCATTTTTATTTTGAGATGGGGTCTTGCTAAGTTGCTGAGGCTGGCCTTGAAATTGTATCCTCCTGCCTCAGCCTCCCAAGTCGCTGTGATGACAGGCCTGCACCTTGGCCCCAGCCCATGCTGAGGCCTTCTGATGTGAACAGCTGTTCCTGCGCTCTGCAGAGGTGCTAGTGGGAACAGGAGACAGGAAAGTGGTAGTGGTTCCTGGCAGGTGTGGTGCCACCGTAACTGCTGCCACCTGAGGCCCCAAGCCAGGCAGCACCCACAGAAGGTTCACAGCAGCCATCTGGATCCTAATTCTGTGGCCCAAACAGACTGCCTAGGCCACAAAAGGTCCACTGTCTCCAGGGCAGAAGACAAACACAGCCTCATCTGTCCCCAAGACTACAACCTCTGTCTGACAATACAAAGCAGGCAACACAAGGCCACAGCCACAGCGCCACACAGGCCCAGCTCCAGGGAGGGCAGCCACAGACCACGGGCAGGGCCCCTCTACGCTTCCTGCTTCATTGCCCCTCGTGGCTGGCTGACAGCAGTACAGGGCTGGGGCATGCTGGCTCCAAAGCAAGACAGCTCCTTCCTCACCGGCCCCAGGCTGCAGGGAACCAGGAACTGGGACCCCTCAGCAGATGAGGACACTAGCCATTTCTTGGGGCCTCTGTCTCTCCTCTCACAACACCAAGCCTAGGCGGGCAACAGGTCCAGCAGGAGAGGACAATCAGGCCCCATCTGGTCTGGCTCTATGGAGAGATGGCAACGCTTCTTGGGGTGAGTAAGTGTGCATGGTGAACCCCAGGAAGTCCTAGGCTGGGAGGCCTTGTCCTACCTCCAGATGAGGAAGGAGTCAGAGCCTGGGCCCAGCCTGTCAGGCCAGGAGACCTCCACCACCAGCACTAACCCCTCAAGCTCAGCTCCCATCCCTGTGAAATCGGCATCCAGTCACTGTTGGGCAGGGGATCAGCAGCAGACAGTAGACCCAGCACTGTCCTGGGACACAAAGACACACCAGAAAGGAACCCCACAGAGGGGCAGGTGGCATGACCACCTCAAGAGGGATCCAGGAGGGCGCAGCAGGGGCCCACGCCTGGAGGACAGGCACAGCAGCGGAGGGGATCCCTGAAAATCCACATTTCCAGTAACAGCGGTGATGTCAATTCCCAGGATGTATAAAAAGACTGAGGTGGGCCGGACGTGGTGGCTGGGATCCAGCAAATCGGGAGGCTGAGGCAGGGGAATTGCTTGTTCGAGGCCAGCCTCAGCAACTTAGAGAGACCCTGTCTCAAAATAAAAAAGTGAGGCTGGGCTGGGGCTCAGAGGTAGAGCACTCGCCTAGCATGTGTGAGCCACTGGGTTCGAGTCTCAGCACCCCGCATATAATTAAATGTCCGTCCACATCTAAAACAATAAAACAAGACAAATAAAACGGTCTGGAGGTACGCTTGTCTGCAGGCAACGTCGAGATAGGGAGGGGCACTAGAGGGCGGGAAGTAGGTAAACAAACGGCCCAGGAGCAGGGGACTGGCTGTGATGACCCACGGTTGGCAGCACCGGAAACAGCTGGGACGCACCGGGTCTCCAGAACCGGTAGAGGGGCGCGCGCAAGCGCACAAAGGCAACGGGTCTTGGGTGGGGGCTTCCGACCCTGCGCGCACGCGTACTTGAGTGGCCTGTTCGCACCCCACGCACGCGCACGCCCACCCGCCCGTCCGAGACGTGCGCAAGCTGGACGGGCCCACGCCCTCATCCGCCATACGGCTGCCCACCGCCCAGATCCCCGCCGCCGCGCCTGTTCCCCCTCCGTGGGAACCTGGGCCGGGAAAACTCGAGTCCTCGGACCGCTGCTCACCTAAAGGAGACCTCGCGAGCGCTGGGCTTCGCCAAGTCCTAGCAACCGGCTGGCTCCGCCCTGAGCGCGGAGCCTGACGGGACCGTAGTTCCGGGGGCGGGGCCTGCGCGAGGCCGAGGTGGGGCTGGGACCACAGCCCCCAGAAGGCCACGCGCGCGGCGCTGGCTCCGCCCTGACCGGCGTGGCGCCCCCGCGACGAGCGGAGGCGGCGGTGCGGGCGGTCGCGGAGGTGCGCCCCCGGCCGCCGGGTGGCCCGCGGAAACGCGCTCCCTGCCGGAGCCTCTTTGGGGAAACCATCGGAGGGGGGCGACTGAGGCGGGGAGACGCGACAGCTGTCTGCAGGCGTCCCGGGGCCTGGGCACCTGCGGGGCGCCAGCTGGCACTTGTGCCCTTCGCTGCGTCGGGGTGACCGAGGCCGGCACTCTGAGGCCTCAGTTTGCCCCTGTGTACAGTGGGCGACGGCGACCTCCGGGCTAGAAGGCACGTTCCGTGAGCACTTCCGGGACTCGGTCCTGGGGCCGGTCTAGCGCGGGGAGGGTGAGTTGTCACCCCGCACACACCTGGCGGCGGGCGCGTCCCCGCGGATCCGGGAGGGTGGACCCGGCTCTAGGACCCGCTCAGGGCGGGGCGTGGCGGTCAGCGCGGCCCGGCCACCTCTGCAGGCCGCGATGGGACCGAGCCCGACGAGCTCTGCTGGCTGTTTTCACCGAACTGCACTTCATCCCGCAGGTCTCACCGCTGCTAGCTGAAAGCCCCTAAGTACGGCCTTTAATTGATAAGCCACTGAAAGCCAGCCTAGATTTTCTGTCTATAAAATGAATGTTGAAGCTGGGAGTGTGACTCAGGTGGAGCGCTCGCCTGGCATGTTCCAGGCCCTGGGTTCCAACCCTGGGTTCCTCAGAGGACGAGAGGATGTAAACAGGTAGCACTGTAAGAGGTAACGTGCGGTTGCTATGGAATGATTGGTAGTTACTCCAGTGTTGGTCACAAGCTGGGCTCTGTGGCCACACCTGGCATTCCAGCAACTCTGAGGCTGAGGCAAGAGGACCACAAGCTTGAGGCCAGGCTCAGCCACTTAGCAAGACCCTGTCTCAAAATAAGAAAAGGGCTGGGATACAGCTCAGTGGTAAAGTGTCCTTAGGTTCAATCCCCACTACTAAAAGAAACAACAACAAAATCCCACAAACAAGCCGGGCTAGGTAGCGCATTCCTGTTATCCCAGCAGCTCTGGAGGCTGAGGTAGGAGGATCACAAGTTCAAAGCCAGCCTCAGCAACAGCGAGGTGCTGAGCAACTCAGTGAGACCCTGTCTCAATACAAAATAGGGCTGGGGATGTGGCTCAGTGTCCAGAGTTCAATCCCTAGTGTCTAGGACTTAGGGGATGCTGGGTAGGGGACCAGTCTGTGGTAAATGCATGCTGCCTTGCTGTGCAGCAGAGGCCTCTCTAGAGCTGGGAGTTGCTCTGAGTAGCTCTCTTCTGCCTGCCTGCCTTCCTTCCTTCCTTCCTTCCTTCCTTCCTTCCTTCCTATGCTGAGGATTGAACGTAGGGATGTCTTACCACTGAGCTACATGTTATACCCACAGTCATGTTTTGGTGTTTTGCTTTTGTACCAGGGACTGTACCCATGGGGGGCTTAACCACTGAGCCACATCCCTAGCTCTTTTTTTTTTTTTTTTTTTTTTGTTTAGAGACAGGGTCTCGCTAAGTTGCTGAGGCTGGCTCTGAACTCGCCATCTCCTGCTTCATCCTCCCAGCCGAGGGGATTACAGGTGTGCACCACCATGCCAGGCTCATTTTTATTTTTTTGAGACAGGGTCTGACTGAGCTGCAGAGCCTGGCCTCAAACCTGCAATCCTCCTGCCTCAGCCTCCAGAGTTGCTGGGATGACAGACCAGCACCAGTGCTCCTGGCTCTCTATCCTTTAGTAATTACAATTTCTTTTTAAGTGTAAATATCCTTCATTAAAGGGGAGATTTGTGTTTTATTTTAAGCAGATGAAAGGGATTGGAAACATTTTTTTCAGTGTTGGCTGCTTCTCAGTTTCTTTTTGCTCAAAATAATCAACATACCTAGAGGCAGGAGGAGAGGTGGCCTGTTCTGACTTCCTTCACCTTCTTTGTCATCAGTTTTTTTTTTTCTCTCCTAAGCAAATTTGAGTCGTGATTTCAAAGCCCAACTGGGATAGAATCCCTTCTTTATTAACATTGTTCATCTTACAGAATCTTTAAAAAGTAACATAATTTTTAAGACACACACTAGGTGTGTGCTAAGTTTCTGTTACTGTAACCAGTACCCAAGATGATCAGGTCAGGATGGGCACAGTCTGCACACCTGCAAGCCCAGCAACCTGGGAGGCTGACACAGGAGGACCACAAGCTCAAGGCCAGCCTCAGCAACATAGCAAGGTCCTGTCTCAAAATGAAAAGAAACAAAGGTCGGGGTGCAGCTCAGTGGTATGTGGGGACAGGTGCATGGAGTACTGCAGACATGGCCTACATTAAGGGTGTCTGAGTGGCAGGCCACTCCCCTCGTGCTTGGTGTGTGAGGGGCAAACCGCTTACTCCTTAGGCACAGCCCTGGGCGTGAGGCGCATGTTGCAGTCCCTGCGCCCGTTCCGTGGCCCACTGGATTGGTCAGTTGCAGGACAGTTGCAGACGTTGCATTGGTGGCTGCTGTAATCTGCCTCGCTGCTGAGTGTACATATGTTGTAACTGCGCAATAAAATCAGACCTGCGTCCTGCTTGGTCTCCGGAGGCCTTGATTAGCGACTCCGCAGCCACACTCTCCTCTACCCTGTTCTGAGGACTCCTCGTTGGATGAGAGAGAGCCCACACAGCGTAGAGCACCTCTGGGTTCACTCCCCAGCACCAAAATAATAAGAAAGGTGAATGTGTTGGTCAGCTTTCTATGACTGTGACAATGACAGTCTCAAAGGTCCCTGTGTGGGGCAGCTGGTGGTGTGTGGTCAGCTGGCGCTGTGCTGTGCCTGTGGGAGGCAGACTCATGGCAGGAGGGGGGGCAGCACTCACCTGTGGCTGGGAGGCAAGGAGTCCAGCTGAGCTCCCACTGTCCCTGCAAGGGCACGCCCAGAGGGAGAGGACCCACCTTCCACCAGGCCCTACCTCCTGAGTGTCCACCACCTCACAAGGGTGCCCAGGCTGGGGACCAGGCCTTCGACACAAGGGGACTTCCAGGTCCACATTATAGCAACAGGTTAGAGTTCAGTGCCAAAAGGCTACAGCGTCCAGACTCTCCTCAGCTTCAGGCTTGGTGACAGCAGCAGTCACCAGCCCAGGTCAGCAGCTGCTGGGCTGGGAGGAGCCTTGAAGTCCCTGGTCCCACAGGCCAGGCGACAAGGGTGTGTCCGAGGGAGGGAGGGAGGCAGGGAGGGGGGCAGACTGCACCTTTGCCTGTCTTGGGGTGAGGGCTGCATTTGTCTGGATGCTCATCCCGCTGACTTCCTGAATCTGCGACTCGCATCTTTAGGGCCCAGGTGTTTCTCACTTGTGCTGAGCCTCAGATCGGGGTCTTCCTGGTGTGGGGTTTGGGGGCTCCCTTAAGCTGATGTCTACTGGAACCAGGGAGAGGAAGGTTGCCCTCTTCTCTGTCCCTGAGGGCAGAGGACATGGCTGCCCTGGGAAGGAGTGTCAGCAGACTGCCCACCTAGGTCTCCCATGGCAGCCACCTGTCACCTCCTGCAGAATGGAAAGCACACAAGTGTCACAAAGCTCCAAAACTGCACCTTTCTGTCCACAGACCCCCAACCCCTCAATGGCACACAGTAGTAACCCACCGTTGTCTATCTGTCCAGGTCCCAGAGCCGAGGCAAACAGCACAACTAACAGAGGCTGGGGATTGAGCTCGGCGGCACTGGGCCACTGAGCCACACCCCAGCCCTATTTTGTATTTTACTTAGAGACAAGGTCCCACTGAGTTGCTTAGCGCCCCACTTTTACTGAGGCTGGCTTTGAACTCGTGATCCTCCTGTCTCAGCCTCCAGAGCTGCTGGGATGACAGGCGTGCGCCACTGTGCCTGGCTTATTTTTTAATTTTTAGAGGGTCCAACCAACGAGGCTGGCCGTGAACTTGTGATTCTCCTGCCTCAGCCTGCAGAGTAGCTGGGGTGACAGGGCCGCACCACTGCGCCTGGCCATGATCCCCATTTTAAAATGGGGATGCAGCTCAGTGGTAGTGTGCAATGCTCAGCAAGGGTCAGGCCCTTCGTTCAATCAAAAAGAGAGTCAGGATCAGTGGTCAAACCTGTGATCCCAGATACTCTGGAGGCTGATGCTAGAGGACTGCCGTTTAAGAACACCCTTGGTAACTTAGATTCTGTCTTAAAATAAATAAATAAAATAAAAGGAGGTGGGGATGTATCTCAGAGGTGGAATGAATAAGGTTCAATTCTCAGTACCACAAATTAAATAAGTGTAATACAAACTAAGAGGAGCCAGGTGTGGTGGCCCCGCCTGTAATCCCAGGGGCTCCGGAGGCTGAGGCAGGAGGATCACGAGTTCAAAGCCAGCCTCAGCAACACTGAGGCCCTAAGCAACTCAATGAGACCCTGTCTCTAAGTAAAATACAAAATAGGGCTGGGGGTGAGGAAAGAGATGAAACAGACGCTCTGTCACTACCCTGCCCCCTGGGCTGTGCCCACTGCCTTTTGGCTTCTTCCAGGGCTTGGTTTACTGCATGGGTCTGCCCTCCACACACCAGGACTGATGCCCCAGGGCAGGACTGGCACCCTGCAGCTGTCCACTGTGTTGGGACCAGCCACAGTCAGGACCTGCCCAGCCAGCACTCGTCCTGTGGCTACAGCCTGGGAAAACTGTCCTCCTGCCTTGGGGCAGAAGCCTCCGTTGGCCTCTCTGCAGCTGGACCAGTGGGCTGCTGGTGCTGGTAGCCAGTGCGGTCTCCGTCTCCTGGCCCGTCCCTAGTTCGACTGTACTTATGCAGAACGTCAGTGTCCACTGTGTCACTTACTCTTACCTGGACAAGGTTACTATTTTAATTTGGCAAGACACATGGGGTAATGCATGTGTCCCCAGGGCCTGCACCAGATGGAGCCCCCCACCCTCTGGGGATCAGGTGGGCACTGTTGCCACCTGCAGGCCAAAAGGCTACCTCACCCTGTTCAGAGCCCCAGGCTGGACAGAGAAGCAGATGTGACTGCATAGTTGTCCTTCCTAGACCAGGCACAGCCACCGCACCAAGGAAGGGTCCTGTTCTGCTGTCAGCATGCCAAGGTCAAAGGTCCTGCACTCATCAGGCGATCTCAAGTTACTTCTGTGCTCACACTGGACACCAGAGTCCACTCCCCCTGGGGCCCAGGGATAAACCAGGGGCTCCAGCCTCTGGGCCTGACTTCCTCTCCCCTCCTCACTCAGCTTGTGAGCTTTGGTACGAGCTGTGCCTTGGGCTTCAGGAGGATAGATGATCATGGGACGCAGGGCGTCCCTGCAATCCCTTAACCTAGGAGCTCACCCTAGGAAATTCTGCCCCGGGGACCCTGGGTCATATCTGACAACATGTGGTTGTCCCTACTGAGGATGCTCCTGGCCTGGAGGTCAGGGACATTGCTCAGCTCCTACAGGGCCCAGGACACCACCAGAGAAGGACCCACATGTCCATGGTGTGAACGCAAGCCCCCCATAGGCCAGCAGGGAGCAGCATGGACCTGGATGTGTGTCTACTGCCTCCTCCTGCAGTGCTGGCCAAAGGCTCCTGTGTGCTGGGTACACATTTCACCACGGCGCTGCAGCTGGCCCTTTTTATTTTTTCTTTTGAGACAGTTGCCCAGGCTGGCCTCAGATTTGAAATCCTCCTGCCTCAGCCTCCTGAGCCTCTGGGATGACTGGCGTGGCCACCATAGCTTCTGTGCTTGCAGGTGTTGATTCCAGCTGTCCCAGGGTGATATAGTATCTCAAAGAGTTTAGATCTGCATCTCCTAGATGTTGGGAATGCACTCAGAACAGTGTCCTCAACACAGAAGGGCCTCTCCCAGTACCACACAAGGCTGGCGGGAGTGCAAAATGGTACAGCCACTTCAGAAAGCCATTTGGCCCTTTAGCTGACTGGGACTGAGTTGTGCTACCCTTGTCACAAAGTTCATAAATTGAAACCCTGACCAGGCATGGTGGCACACACCTGTAATTCCAGTGACTCAGGTGCCTGAGGCTGGAGGATTGCAAGTTCAAGGCCAGCCTCAGTAATGCAGAGACCCAAAGCAAATTGGTGAGATCCTGTCTCAAAATAGTAAATAAAAAGGGCTGGGGCTGCATCTCAGTGGTTAAGCACCCCTGGTTCAGTCCCACAGGACCTCACACACCTCCTGGACCTGTCACTCTCAGCCTCACAGCTCCTGGGCTGGTCTCCGGAGGCAGGGACGAGAGTTTTGTTTCGTTTTTTCCTTTTAGTACCGGGGATTGAACCCAGGGCGCTTTACCCCTGAGCTGCATCCCCAGCCCCTTTTACTTTTTATTTTGAGGTAGGGTCTCACTAAGTTGCCTAGGTTGACCTTGAACTTGCGCTCCTCCTGCCTCAGCCTTCTGAGGTGCAGGGCTCCACAGGCACACCCAGCCACTTTGATGCTTTAAACATCACTCATGGCTGCCCACATGAGGGAAGGTCCAGAGGAGAGCCGCACCTGAGTGGCCAGATTCAGCAAGCCTGAACAGGTGGCATGGTCCAAGCCCATGAGGCCTCAGCAGCACCAACAGGAAGAAGGAGGAGTCACTGCTTCTGCCCCTGCCTGTTGGCTTCAACAGAGACCTGCCTCACCCTCCATCTTCGGGCCCTGCGGCTGGGATTCCCCCCACAGGTTCCCCTGGGTCTGCCTCTGGCCTACGGCACAGGGTGGGACTCCTCGGCTTCCGTAACTGCACGAGCCAGTCCCTTATGATAAATCTCTGCAGATCTCACACCTGTGGATTCAAGCAAACATCTGTCAAGAATGTTCTAGACCAGGGTGGGCATGGCGGAGCACACCCGTGGTCCCAGCTACTCAGAAGGCTGAGGCAGGAGAATAGCAAGTTCAAGACCAGCCTGGGCAACTTAGTGAGACCCTGTCTCAAAATTAAAAAAAAAAAAAAAAAAAAAAAAAAAAGAAATCTAGCCAGGCATGGGGGCACATGTCTGTAATCCCAGTGATTCAGGAGGCTGAAACAGGAGGATCAAAAGGTCAAGGCCAGCCTCAGCAACTTTTTGAGACCCTATATCTCAAAAAATAAGGGGACTGAGGATATGGCTCAGTGGTTGAGCACCCCGGGGTTAGAGTACTGGAAGCAAGATCTAACAGCCAGCTGCATCTCTCTGAACGTGTTTGGGCTTTCCCTCCAACGGCACTTAGAGAAGCTGTGCAGGTGTTTGCCTGGTGCCAGGATCACGTGATCCAGAGGTGACTTGCCTACGTAGCAGGGCTGCGGGGTGCCACGCTGATGCCACCCTACTTGCAGTGGTCCTGCCACCGTACGATGTCAAAGCAGAGGAGCGCAGCCCATGCCTCGTGGCTGGAAGAACCGACTGCACTGTAGGTAACGTAGAGTGTGGCGCCTAGGCCCCACAGGCACGATGCTGGCTCACGGTCCTGGGGACGCATGGCTGCAAGGCTGCCTCTGAGTTGGCTACATCATACTTCTAATTAGAATGTACTTTTTTTTTTTTTTTTTGGTTAGGTGGCCTGTGCTGTCCACCCTGCTGCTGCTTCTCTGGAGGCTCTGCCCAGGGCAGGTTCCCAGGATGCCCCTTTCTGCAACCCCTTCTTTGCTTTGGAACCTAATTCCCAGGTTGGAACAAGTGGGGGGCCAGGGGGCCTGATCGGGCTGTATAGAGGGATGAGGGGCCGTATCCAGGAGGGGATCTGGGAGTCCTCCGCCTCTCACCCTGGCACTGGCTCCTGGTGGTCTCCAGCCCAGCCCCATCTCTATGCAGCTCGGTTGGCTCACTTCCTTCCTTCAGGGCCTGCAGCGGCTTCCTGTCTGCGTCTTATTCTGTCCTCATGAAATGGGCTAGGCCTCGCCGCGCTGTGACCTAAGCTCCTTACGCTAGATTGTCTTCCAGGAAAAGACCTTTCAGAACTTGGAACGGCTTTTCAGGAATGTGCCTGTCCTGGGAGAGACCTAAGCAGAAGCCAGGCCACCCAGTCCAGGATGTTGGAGCTCACAGTCCTCTGCTTAGAACATGTCTATCCAGAAAAGCAGCAGACCTAGGTGTCACCTTCCCTTCCTAAGAACCCCCTGCCGGAGCTGAGGGCCTTGGCCTCCCGCCCCCGCCCCCGAAAGCCTTTCACCCTGCAGAGACCGGAGTCCTAGGTGCTGGCTTCCGTGGGCACTGGCAGTGAGCTCCTCCTCACGGGTGTCCCTCCACCCATGCCCACGTCCTTCCCTACCAGGACTGGCTCCGTCATAATTTATAGGCCCCAATTCAAAATGAAAACATGGGGTCTGTGGTTCAAAAATCATGAAGAATTCCAAGAAGGGGACCACAGAGCATCCAGCCCTGCTGAGCAGGGGCCCTTCTGAGAGGGGCCCCGGGCGACCCTCAGATCCCAGGCCAGGGAAAAAAAAAGTTGGTCTTTCCCTAAGCCCTCCCCCACCTCAGTGATTTGGGAAACATTTATTTATCAATTCTACTGTGTTAAAATATCCGTGATATAAAATGCACTGACTCACCCGTGCTCGGGGCAGGAAGCACTCACAGCTGTGCGCCATTCCCACTGTGGTCTCCAGAACGCCCTCCTCTCCCTACACTGAGCTCCTGTCCCCTCCCAGCCAGGGCTCCACCGTGCTGCTTCCCATCTCTGTGGATCTGAGCATTCCAGGGACCTAACGTGGGTGGACCCCTTGTCCTTCTGGGTCTGCTGCACGTCACTGTACACCGTGTCCCCAGACCTGTCTGTACTGGGGTGGGGTTCCTCTTCTAGGCTGAGTGATACTCCAGTAAGTGGATGGGCCTCCTGTGCTGTGCATTCATGCCTGTGGGGACACACGGGTGAGGCATCCTGCTGTGTGCTCACAGTGCTCACCTGTGCGCCTGAGCGTCTGTCACAGTCCCTCCGTCCTTTAGGGTGCACCCTGATAAGCATGCTCATTAACTGAGGGTTGTTCCACCACTGAGCTATAGCCCTAGTCCCTTTATTTTTTAAATTTTGAGACAGTCTCCCTAAGTTGCTGAGGCTGGTCCTGAACTTGCCATCCTCCTACCTCAGCCTCCCAAGTCACTGATTTACAGGTGTAAACCATCAGGCCCCGGCATAAACATTATTATTTTTTAACTTCTTTTTCGTTTGGGTCTTGTGGTGCTGGCATTCAAACCCAGGACCTTGTGCGTGCTAGGCAAGCACTCTGCCACTGAGCCACACCCCCAGTTCCAAATATTGATATTTTTTAAATGTTTATTTTTTTAGTTGTAGGTGGACACAACATCTACATTTCATTTTTATGTGCTGCTCAGGCGTGCTAGGCGAGTGAGCCACAACCCCAGCGCCCCCAAATATTAGTTTTTAAGAGAAAACCTTCTCTTAGTCATCTAGTTGGTTTTCAGCTCCCGGCTTTTCATCACCACTGAAACGCAGAGCAAAACCAAAATATCTCAGCAACCACATCAGATCATGAGGAATGACCAAAGTCCACCTGTACCCTTGTCCCCCGGCATCCCCAGGCTGGGTCTCACTGTGGTGGGGTTCAGACAGGAGGTAGTTATTTCCTGGCAGTTGCTTGGACGTTCCCATGAGGACCTCCCATCCAGCACCGGTCCCCACAGGTACTGCCCATTCAGGGGAAACATCTCCTGTGCCCTGTTTAGTTCCAGCCAAAGCCAGAACCGGGTTACAGGCAGCTCAGTGGTGGACACTTCTGAGTGTGTGCTGCTCTAATTCCATCTTCAGCACAGGGAAAAAAAAAAAGAAAAAAAAGCTAGAAACAACCCACGTGTCCATTAAGAGGGCAGCAGGTCTTCAAGCTGCAGGCTCCTGTGGCACCACGGGAGGATCCTGAGGCCGCTGAGGCAGAGAAGATGGTGAGCTGTAGAAAGTTTGTCAAACGCTCCTCTTTATGTAACAAATTAAAGCGCAGGGTGTGGGGCTCTTCTCATGGGCTCTCCGGTGCAGAAGGAATATGGATTTTTCAGCTTGGAGATGGGCCAGCTGGGAAACCTGTTGCTTTGCAGAGGGGTCATATGCCTCAGTGGTGAGAGGACTGAAAGAGACTTCTAACGGACAGAGTTTGGAAATTCTTGTTTTTTCTTACTAGGCATTGGACCGAGAGCCTCCTACGTGCCTGGTGGGTGCCCTAGCACTGAGGCACACCCTTTGTCTGCAGACTTTTTGATTTTGAACCATGTGTATTAGCCACGGCTTTCCAGAGAAGCGAAAGTGCAGATATTTAGAGATATTTGGAAGACATTCATCATGGGAATTGGCTGCCCTCTGCCCACTGCAGGCTGGAAACCAGGAGAGCTGGTGCTACAACCCAGTCAAAGACCAAGACCTGGTTTGACCAGGAGACCCGAGGCCCAGGAGCAGCCATGTCCCAGAGCAGGAGATGGAAGTCCCAGCTCCAACAGAGAAAGAGAGGCCTTAGTTCACCATTCCCTTACATCTCTGTTCTTCCCCATCCCTCAGGGATCGCATGCTTTCCATACCCACGTATCAGTGGGTGGATCTTCTCAGTGCACTGATCTGGCTGCTCATCTCTTTCAGAAACACCTTCAGAGACTTTGTTAGTGTCCCATCTTTGTGACAAAACACCTAGATACATCAACCTAAGTGGAGGAAAGGCTTATTGTAGCTCATAGTGTCAGGTTTTTTTGTTCGTTGTTATAGGTTTACAGTTGGTGCTTTGACTATATCCCTCATCACCTTGAAATTTACATGTTTTTTCCTTTTTCCCAACCTCCTTCTCCCTGATCTTCTCTCTGATCTTCTTCTCCCTAACCCTCTCCTCCCTCATCTCATTTTCTCTGGGTCACCTCTGTAACACCCCACTCCTTTCCTGCTGAGGGGCAGAATCACAGCCTCTGGGACAGGAGTCCCCTGGGTTTCTCCTTTGCTAGCAAAGCAATAGACCTTTTTTCCTTTTTCTCAAAACTGTGTCTCGGTATTGGATTGTCATCAGGGACAAGGATGGAGCTTTCGGCCACAGCTGCTGCTTGGAGCCATTGCTCTGTGCCTGTGGCAGGTCAGGAAGTCGTGTTGCGGCAGGAGTGCATGGCACAGACCTGTTCGCCTCATGGTGGGGAGGTAGTCGAGAGAGGGAACAGGGCTGGGTCCCTGTATCCCCTCAAGGGCACACCCCCAATGATCCAACTCCCTCCCATCTGGCCCCACCCCCTACAGATGTCACCACTTCCGGACAGTGCCACAGGCTGGACACCAGGCCTTCTACATGTGGCCCTCAGGGCTTTCCCGACCCAAGCTTCAGCCCAGAGCATTTTTTAAGACCCTTGATTCCTATGGCCAAGTTATCTCCCAAATAGGTTAAATGTCTCGGAACAGAGGGAAATCAAGGGTCTCCACAACCTGAGGTCTGCGTGCCCCCATCCCACACAAAGCCTCCTGGATCATTCTTTCACCCTGTTAGGCCCTTTCTGGAGTTGGAAGTTATTCTCATCCCCCATGATAATTCATCCATTGACTTATCAGGCAGCACAGGGATAACTGGGAACCCAGGGGTGACGGATGCCAGGGTTCCTGCCCTGGGAGCTCATGGTCTGAGGAAGAGTCAGAAAAACTGGATAATAAACAAGAAAACAACTGAATAAAAGGATCAGAGTGGCAAGGACCACGATGTCAGTGACAGGCATCAGCACAATCAGGGAGGCTCTCTGGGGAGGTGACCTTTCATGGAACTCTGGGGATAAGTAGGTCTGTGTGGCTCTATGGGGAAAGGGCACCTCAGGAAGGAGGCTCCTCAGCCCCTGCGAATGTCCCTGAGGTAGGAGCAAACCTGGCAACAAGGTCAGGATGCCTGGGACAGTGTGAGCAAGGCCCTGGATGGGCTGGGCCAGGCTTGGTCTGGGGTGGGGGTGGTGGAAAGAAAGGGTACTGACCCTCTGAAAGGTTTCAGGTTTACAGCAGTGGCTTTACCTTTTACAAAGTGCCTGGGGTGGGTGGGTGGGAGGAGTCTGTGATGGGAGGGGCAAGCCATGCTAGGTAGGGAATTGAGCCTCAGGGCCACCTAGTAGGCACGTCCCCTTCACAGGAGTCTCCGTGTGTGTCTTGTGGCCAAAAGAATGGATCTGTGCTTTTTGGTGCTCCGTCCTCCCCCCTGCCAGCTCTAAAACACTTCATCTGAGGGCCTAGCTCAGCAGCGGAGCACGTGCAAGTCCCTGGGTTCAATTGTGCATATCTACACATACATATAAGTACATATACCCATAGATAAATATATGTACATATAGAGACATATTTGTTTTTCAGTACTGAGGATTTAACCCAGGGCCTCCCACGTGATAGGGAAGGAGGAGGAGGAGGAGGAGGAGGGAGGAAAACAAATGAATGAATGAAATGGGAGCTCAGGCCCCGCCCCAGGGCCACAGGCACCGCCCATGGCTCCACCCCAAATTTCGGCCCCGCCCCCGGGACGCGCTGCTCTCCGGGCTCATCCGCGCGTCATTTCCGGGGCGGTGGCGGGAGCGAGGCTCATTTCCGCCCTCGGGGAAGCAGCGGCGGCGGTGGCGGCGCAGGAGGCCGGGCCGGGCGCCGAGGGACCGAGGACGTACGGGCGGGCGGCCGGGGAGCCATGGAGCGCGGCCCCTGGGCCGGGGGGCGCGGGCCGGGGCGGTGAGTGCCGGGCCGGGCGGGCGGAGCGGCCC
The DNA here is from genome assembly GCF_045843805.1 of Urocitellus parryii. Taxonomy (NCBI): domain Eukaryota; kingdom Metazoa; phylum Chordata; class Mammalia; order Rodentia; family Sciuridae; genus Urocitellus; species Urocitellus parryii. Next base: position 219,051,906 of record NC_135533.1, read on the forward strand.
GGTGTCGGCCGCGGCCGTTTGGGGAGCCGGGCCGGGCCGGGCCGCGCGGCCGGGACGGCCAGGTGGGAAGCCCCCGAGACCCCGCACCGCTGATGCGGCCGCGGGTCCGAGGACCGGGGTCGGCCCGCGGGCCGGCGTCGCGAACTGCTGCCCCGCCGTCCGTTTCCCAGCGCCCACTCTCCTGGGGCTCGGCCTCCGGCTTCGGGGAGTGCCCAGCCCAGCCGGGGACTCGTTCCTGCCCGGAGCCTGCCCGCGTCGGCCGCCCGGGTCCACTCTCGCCCTGTCAGGCATCTTCCTGCGGGCTGGGAACCCAGAGCAGGCTTCTCGGTCTCCGCTCCGTCTCCAGGAGCAGCCGGGGCTCGTTGCACAACCCCTCACCTATGAGGGCCATTCCGACTTAGGACTGCGGGTCCCGCATTTGCCCCAGGATGAAGTCCAAACAACACAGCAGGGCCCAGGGGCGCGACCTGACCCAGCCCTGGCTCTCTGGGACCCCTGTTGCTGACCCCTCTTCCTGCCACGTTCTGCCATAGTTCGAAGCCTGCGGTTCCTGGAACTCTTTCACCTCCTGTACTTAGTCCCTGCTCCTCCACCTGTCCAGTCCTCTGACACCTGGTCACTTGAACCACACCTTCCTTCTGGCACTTTCCCATTCTGGCTGGCTGGGTGAGGTGCCATCACAGGCAGTCATATGTAGGTGTCTTAAAGTGTTGCAGTTATCTGGTTGTTTGTTGGTCCTCATAAGACCTAGCTGGGGGCTGAGCAGGGTGGCATTCACCTGTAATTCCAGCAACTTGGGAGGCTGAGACAGCAGGACAGCAAGTTCAAAGCCAGCCTCAGCAATTAGATCCTGTTTCAAAAAATACAGAAGTCTGGGGGTGTAGCTCAGTGGTAAATATGCCCTGGGTTTGAAAAGACAAAAATAAAAAAGCCCTACTGAGGTGCATGTCGTGGCAATAGTTGGGGTTCTGGGTGCCAGGCATGTGTTCCCAGTAAGTGAGGCATCTGGGTGTGCGCTGCCCAGTTCAACCCATCAGTGACACACAGGAGGTCCCAGCATCTTGACTTGAAGATGCTGGGCCTCTTCCTTAACAAACTGGTGGACCCTAGAGGTGCTTGTTATCTTCCTGTGGCTTCCTCTTCTCCTCCTGCCCCTTAACACTGAACATCCAGTCAGCAAATTGTTGTTGAGCCAAAGTACATAGTTACTGGTCCTGCCTACGTGGTGTTTCTACTTAAGTGGCCGGGATCTGGTTAAACTTGTGAATAAAAGCAGTGGTGAGTACCATAGAGACTAGCCTGGAACTGTGAAAGTGTAGGAGCAGTCCAGGCAGGTGTGGAGGATCCAGAGAGCACTGGGAGTGAGAAGCAGGGAGGAGAATGACCAGCAGGTTGGGGGGTGCTCAGGGTGACAGAGATCCTAAGACAGGATGTAGGTGTATGTCTTCTGGAGAACTGAGAGCAAGGTAGTGAGACCTGAGAGGTGGTCCAAGCCTAACTGTAGGTCTAGCAGGCAGGTGGTACAGAGGGATGGGATCTGGGAACAGTGGGAGGCCACAGGACACCCTAGAAGGAAAGTGGCTTGGCAGTCAGATTTGTGGTGGGAAGCCTGGCGCAATGGTGCACGCCTGTAATCCAGTGGCTCGGAGGCTGAGTCAGGAGTATTGCTAGTTCAAAGCCAGCCTCAGCAGTTTATCAAGGCTCTAAGAAACTTAGTGAGACCCTGCCTCTAAATATAAAAAGGGCTGGGGATGTGGCTCAGTGGTTAAGTGCCCCTGGGTACAATCCCTAATACAAAAAAAAAAAAAATTGTGTGAAAAGATGGATGTCCTGGAGGGACGATGCTTGCTGAAGAGAGACTGCTGCCAGTGGAGGCCATTGCCCCAGTCTAGGGCAGGGTGCTGGAGGAGGGGACAAGGTGGTTGCTGGTGAGGGTAGAGGCAGGTAGAGCCATCAGACCTGAGGACAAATTGGATTGGATCTGGAGGGTGGAGACCAGCCTTGTCAATCTGCAGGATTGCTAGGGGCCTCCAACCTGCTCACTGAGTACTCAGACTAGCCTTTCTCCAGGATTGAGACCCCCTCCAAGCCACCTGTCACCAGCGGAACACCCCTGGTGGAGAGTATGTTGATGCTGACATTTCTCAGTCTTGACATTGTGGCTATTTGGGCCTGGGTCATTCTCTAATGGGGCATCCTGGCCAGCAGGGTGCTGAGCAGCCTCACTCTATTCCAGGAGCACCTCCAGTTGTGACAATCATAGATATCTTCAAATAGCATCAAGTGTCCACTGGTGGGGGATACCTCTGTTTGAGTGCCAGCATCATAGACTCTCCCTCTGAAAAGGACTCTTACATGAGGCTTGCATTCTGCCCTGTGTTGTCCTTGTGTCTGCCTGGCTCTCACAGCTTTCCTCCTTGTGCCACTGGATCCTGTGACTGGGATATGGCTCTCTCCAGACCTGCCCATGTCTCAGTTCCAGAGGAACAGATGTATTTCTGCCCCACCCCAGCTGAGTCTGCGGGCCTACAGTTTCATATGCACTAGTGTGTGTTCCCATTTGCCTCTGAACCATGTCCTGATGGCCCAGTGTTCTTCAAATGCTGTGACTCAAAACTAGGCATAACCAGGTATTCTCTGTGGAAATTGAGCTGTGTGTTTGTTGCCCTTGTTCTGTTTGCAAAGGAAACACAGTGGGTGCGTAGGTTTTCCTCAGACCTGTGTTTTCTTGATCTGTGGTCTGGGACTCCCTATGTGGAGGAAATTGCTTTGGCACTTTAGCTGTTGTTGGTTTAACACATTTCATGGCATCCTGCAAGAGGAGTAATGTCTGAATCCCCAGTCCAAGCCAGGAATTATCTTCCAGTTAACTCTTCCTTTCATTTATGTCCCCTGTGAGGCAAATGACATCCACATTTGTACAGGAGAACACTGAGGCCCAGGGATGTTCAGTGAGTCACCCGAACTTAGTGAGACCCTGTCTCTAAATATAAAAAGGGCTGGGGATGTGGCCCAGTGGTTAAGTGTCCCTGGGTACAATCCCTAGTACAAAAAAAAAAAAAAAAAAAAAAAAAATTATGGTGTGAAAAGATGGATGTCCTGGAGGGAGGATGCTTGCTGAAGAGAGAGGTTGTGGAGCCCTAAGGTCGCAGTGCTGGAGAAGGAGTTCCAGGCTCCCTAGGCCCCACCCTTCCACCCGCCTGCCCCAAGCTCGGGGAAGAGCCATTGTTCCCAGCTCAGTGGCCACTGCCCAAACTGAGCCTTTGTTTGCTGATTTCCTTTCTGGACACCAAGGTCCTGTGAACTCACAGGGACGCTGTAGTAGGGGAGGAACTTGTGTACTCCTGGGTCCCCTCAATTCGAGACCTGTGCATTCCTGGGCTTCCCTTGTCATCTGGGGGTGGCCAGATGAAAGATTGCACAGAGATGAGCTGGGGAAAGGTCTGGACAACAGGATGGACAGAATCCTGGGCGTGAGGAGGTCTCCCTGGACTCAGAGCTAGGGGTGTGTGCTGGCGGGACGGGTCTGATGGCCTGGCATGTCCTACAGGCCATAGCTGGGTGGAAATGGCAAGAGTTGAGGATTACAAGCTGAGGAGGGGTGGCAGGAGGCTCCTTTTGGTGTGGGCTGGGGCTGGGGCTGGGGCTGGGCCTGGGCCTGGGGCTGGGCCTGGGCCTGGGCCTGGGCCTGGTCCTGAGGCTGCCTGTGTAGCAGTCTGAGCAGGAGAGGATCAGACTGGGCCATGAGGATCTGCGATGAATGGGTTTGGGACTACACTTTCCCACCTGGCACAGGTTGGGCCCCCAGCTTCCCTGAAGGAGCCCACATTTCTGTGTCCCCTGCAGGGTTTTCCACTGCACGACGACATGGAGACCTGTGGCCACAAGGCTCCTGGGGGCTCAGCTTGGACGGCAGTGGGGCTGGGCTGCAGCCTCCTAACGGGGCTTTTGTCTGGGGTGGTGGCCTGGGAGACGCCCTCCCCACTGCCTGCATCTTGGAGCACCCCTGCATCTCCCCTGCCAAGTGAGGCTGGGCTGCCTTGTTGGTGGGTGCTCCTGAAGAGGCCCAGTGAAGGGCCCGGCGCCCACCATGAACGGCCTGTCAGTGAGCGAACTCTGCTGCCTCTTCTGCTGCCCACCGTGCCCTGGCCGTATTGCTGCCAAGCTCGCCTTCCTGCCTCCAGAGCCTACCTACTCACTGCTGCCTGAGCCTGAGCCAGGGCCTGGAGGGGCTGGAGCTGCCCCCTCAGGGTCCCTGAGAGTCTCTGCCGGCACCCCAGGGCGCTGGAAGGTCCACCTGACTGAACGTGCTGACTTCCAGTACAGCCAGCGTGAACTGGACACCATTGAGGTCTTCCTGACTAAGAGCACCCGTGGCAACCGCATCTCCTGCATGTATGTGCGTTGCGTGCCTGGTGCCAGGTGAGAGCTGGAGGGTTTTTTGGGATGGGGTTGGGAGCAGGCAGGCATGCACCTGGCCCAGGGTGCTCTGTTCTTGGATTCCTGCTTCTACCCAGGGTGCTAAGAATGGTACTTGGCATGGTGGTAGTAGCCTCCCCAAGTGCCAGAGCCAGGATGAAAGGCCATCTAGTTGGCATGGGCGTGGGTTCCCTTATCCTCCCTGTCTTGATTCCTGTTACCAGTGGAGCTACTGCCCAGATTTGGGCAAGAGCAGGCCCCCCACCTGTGCTGCTACAGAACTACCTCAGGCCCTTCGTGCAGGGCCTTTCAGCGTGCAGTCCTCAGGAGAGCCCCCCTCCCCCCGTGTGCTGCCTCTTGGGGATGAGGACACAGGCTCAGGGTGGGCAAGCCAGGTGATTCAAGTGGAACTCTAGTGATTGCCCTGCCACCTGCTCTCAAGGGTCATATCTCCCAAGCTCCAGCCAGAGGGGTGAGGCACAGGTGGGGCAGTAGGCCTTCCTACAGGCAGGGACCTGAGTCCAAAGGGCAAGCTATTACCTTTGTGCTGGGCTGGTACTGCCAGAGGAAGCTGCCCATGGGCCAGGGCCAGGACCTGCCTGGTATTTGCTCTTGTTTGACTTACAGCAAGGCCTCATCCCACCTCAGGTCTTATAGGATGGGCACAGGCCTCTGTGAGCAGCATTGTCTTTATTCATGTGTGGGGTTTTGGGTGGGGCCCAGCTCACAGCAGTGCAGCTCCTGGTCTAGGGAGGTTCCTAGCAGTGGCAGGAGTGTGAGCACCCCAGGGACTATCAGGCCATTCCAGGAGAGTTTCTGCAGCAGAGATGGCCGCTGTCCAGTGGGGCTGGAAGTGGTAACTGCTGTAGCTTGCCAAGCTCACATTGTGGGTCCCCCTTCAAATGTGCAGGGAAATAGTAGTGTCAGGGGTGGGTTCAAAGTGAATTCTCAAAAGAGGGCATTGGGAAATCTGGGCGCAGTGGTGCACACTCATAATCCCAGTGGCCCAGGAGGCTAAGGCAGGATTGTGAGTTCAAAGCCAGCCTCAGCAAAAGTAAGGCCCTAAGCAACTCAGTGAGACCCTGTCTCCAAGTAAAATACAAAAAAGGCCTGGGGATATGGCTCAGTGGTCGAGTGCCCCTGAGTTCAATCCCAGTCTCCTTTGCCCCCCCACCAAAAAGAAAAAGAGGGCATTGGGAACTGTCTCCAGTTGAGGTGCCAGGTTCACCTTCTTCATTGAGGCCCTTCAGGCCCAGCGCTCATTTCCGTGGAGCAGGTGGGATCTGAAAAGGACTGTAGGAGCAGCAGCAAAATGGCAGAGGTAGGAAGGTTCCACAGGATGTTGCAAACTTGATTCACAAAGTGGGTGTAGCTGAGGTGGCATGCTCACAGTCTTTGTTTTGGCCTATTGGGACCAGTGCTCATTATTGCTGAGTATGTGTAATTTAAAAACAGCTTATGTGAGCACTAGTGAAAAACAGGTGGCAGAGGTGTTCCCGAGGCAGGCCTCACTGAATCCACAGTTCACATGGGGCATTGTCCCATTCAGCCTTTTGGCCAGTGTGTGTTATGGCTGAATATGTGCAATTAAAACTAGCTTGATGGGGCTGGGCTGGGGCTCAGTGGTAGGCCCTGGGTTCTATCCTCAGCACCACATGAAAAACAAATAAAATAAAGGTATGAAAAATGCAGTTATAAAAAAAAATAAAAACAGCTTGAAGGTGCAGCAAGGAAACGGTGGTGTAGGGAGATTGCAGAGGAAGTGTCAAACTGAGTTTTCAAGGTGGGCATTGAGAATTACCCCTCATGCAAAACCAGTGTCACTGTGCTCATTTTGGCTGAATATGTGCAGTTTGAAAAGAGCTTATGGTTTGTCTGAAGCATTCCTTTCAGAGGAAGCCTGACATCATGGCCAGCCAACCCAGTGAGAGGAGCTGGCCATTCTGCAGCCCAGGTGGTTTATACTCTGGCCAATGCTCTTGTCCTGTCCATGTTGGAACCTTGGAGGTGGAGCTGGGCCATCTTTGCCTTGCCCTTGCTGGTTGTGTGGCCATCTGGGAGGGAAGTAGATGAGGTGACAGGTGCCTCTGGCTGCCAGGATGAACTGTCACAAGTCCTCTGCCCTGGGACAGTCTCCCCAGGCCAGGCCTGTGCTCCCGTCCCCCTGACCTGTGCCCCCAGGTACACAGTTCTCTTCTCGCATGGCAACGCAGTGGACCTGGGTCAGATGAGCAGCTTCTACATCGGCCTGGGCACCCGCATCAGCTGCAACATATTCTCCTATGACTACTCTGGCTATGGCGTGAGCTCAGGCAGGCCCTCCGAGAAGAATCTCTATGCAGATATCGATGCTGCCTGGCAGGCCCTGCGTACGAGGTGAGGGCCACAGGTCAGCTGTTATGCTCCCCAGGGAGTGACCAAGCTTTCTTTGGGGGGAGAGGAAGCGGGTACCAGGTCCTGCTGGGTGGACCTTCAAGAGAGAGATCTGCAGAGGCCTTGGGGTGTAGTTGCCCATCTCCTTTTGACTGAGGCGGGGCTGGGCTGGCCTGGGATTGGGGAGCAGCTGCTCCTGGGTCCTCATTAGACAACAGCTGTCTAAGGTCAATGAAGCTCTGCCAGGTATGAGGGGCTGGACAGAGGACACTGGGATCAGAAGGTGGTAGTTGAGACCTGTGTGAGACGATAACTGGAAGCCTGAGACACAAGGGCCCCTTAGGGTACAGGGTAGGCATGGCCTGCTCTGTCTGGATTGGGGTTGTGTGACTGTGGAGCACAGCTCATCCTGGGGCAGTGGGCAGGTAGGTCTTGCAACTGAGTCTGGAGGACTCTGTCCAGCATTTTGGAGCCCAAATTGGTTGGGGGATTAGTGGGTATGGGCTTCAGCTCACACCTGAGGTCTGGGCCAGCCTGTCTCCAGACTCTTAGTCATGTGGTCCCTCTGTCCATACCCTGCTCTCCTGGTCATCCAGGTCCCAGGCAGTCCTCCCTGCCCCACCTCAGAGTGGTACACACTCTGCCCCTAAACCAGTGTTTGCAGAGTGCAGCTTCATCTTAGCACTGTTGTAGAGGGTGGGCAGCCCAACCCAGTCCTCCTGCTCAGGGCTGCCCACCATGGCCCTTCCTGGCTGACTGGTTTGACCCCCTCTGGTAGGGCACAGGTGCAACACTGGGAAGTTAGCAGCCCAAGGGAGGTGGGAGCCCTCGTCACCATGGAGATGTGCCAGGCAGTTCCAGAGCCCAGTCCCCTAGCACCTGGCACTGGGGACCCATCTGAGCATACCTTCCCCTGTGGCTCCTGTACAGTGTTCTCAGCTTGCTCACTTCTGTCCCCACTGCCTCAGGCGCTGGCAGAGTCACAGCCCAGTGGGGGGTATGAGGCTGTTCATCTGTCCTGTCACCTGCACTGTCCTGTTCTCTTACTCCACAGGGACCTGTTGTCTTACCTCCACAGCTGTGAGTCAGTGGGAGGTAGGGAGACCTGGGGACAAAGACCGGCTCCATTCAGGACAGGCTTTTTTTGTCCAAGCACTCAGCACAGTAGTGGCCATTGAGGCTGGGAGCAGGCCAGTGAGCCTGAGGCAGAACTGGGGGTCTGGGTACAAGCTGGGGACCTGTATTGGTGGCCTTTGGGTGGGCCAAGAGGTAGAGTCAGATTTCCCTGTGGATTGTCCAGGTAGAACACAGGATGGCCTCTGTACACCAGGAAGGGTGGCCCCTTGGAACCAGGCTCAGGAGCTTCTGGGAGGAGAGCTGTGGCATCCTGTATGGGGAGGTAGCCAATGAGTCCCCACGTGGGAGCCAGTGCAGTGCTAGATCAGCCAAGGCAGAGCAGATGGGCTGCACATGGACCTGCTGGATGTGCAGAGTGCGGAGGGGCCAGGCCCAGAGGTGGGAGCTGGTGGTGGAAGGTCATCTGGGTCCTGGCACCATTGTGTGGATGAGGTGGCATCCACCTGCTGCAGCCACCGCCACAACTGCTTGTCTGCGTTGTACCAAGCCCTTAGTTGGGTACTGGGGGCCCCAAACTTGCCTGAGACATCCAGGGACACAGCCACCTAAGTTCCTAACAACCAGAGCTGATGGGAAGGGTGCAGAGGAGGAGAGCCCCACTACCTTACACGGGCAAAGGCTTTTTGTTCAGGAACCAGAGGTCCTGAAGCTGGTTACAGTGTAGCGGCAGCAGGTTGTACCTAGGTCTACTCTGATCAAATGTGGGGGGAGGGGGAGAGTGGGAGTGGTTAGGTCCTGCCCGGCACCCCCAGCTCCCTCACCAGGTATGCCTCCCCACAGCGAGTCCCAGTACATGCTGTGGTAGGAACACCGGGAGGAGGGTGGGTGCTGAGGCTGCTTCCAGAGCTATGTACCCATTTCTGGGAGGAGCGCAGAGACCTGCCCTGGTCACTGTGGGGGCTGCCTTAGGCCTAGGCTGACCTTGTCCCGGCCGCCGCCAGGTACGGCATCAGCCCGGACAGCATCATCCTGTACGGGCAGAGCATTGGCACAGTGCCCACAGTGGACCTGGCCTCGCGTTACGAGTGCGCTGCGGTGGTGCTGCACTCGCCTCTCACCTCGGGCATGCGCGTTGCCTTTCCCGACACCAAGAAGACCTACTGCTTCGATGCGTTCCCCAAGTGAGCCAGGGCACGTGGGGGTGGAGTGGGTAGTGCTGAGGGGCAGGGAGGGGGCTGGGCTGGAGCAAACAGCTGACCTGCCCTGCCTGGCCCCATTCCGCAGCATTGAGAAGGTGTCCAAGATCACATCGCCCGTGCTCATCATCCACGGCACGGAGGACGAGGTGATCGACTTCTCCCATGGGCTGGCGCTGTACGAACGTTGCCCCAAGGCCGTCGAGCCACTGTGGGTGGAGGGCGCTGGACACAACGACATTGAGCTCTACAGTCAGTACCTGGAGCGCCTACGCCGCTTCATCTCCCAGGAGCTGCCCAGCCAGCGCGCCTAGCGGCTACCTGTGCACCACTGCGCCGGGACCTCAGCAATAAGGCAGCCGCCTGGACTTGTCCTGCTGCAGCCCTGGGGGCTGCATGTGGACCCCCAGGACTCCCAGGCAGCAGGCAGGCAGCCGTGACCCCGGCCCGGCCCAGGGGCCATGGACATTGTACAGGAGATAGAGCTATGCTCTCTTCCTTTTGAAAGCAAAAAGAAGAAAAGACGTGAAAACAAATTAAAGATTTAAGATTTTAGGGTTCCTTTCCTTTTTGTGGTTCATACGCTTTCCGGGTCTTGGTGAGCTCCAAGAGGAGCAGGGATTCCAGGGTTCTTGGCTTTAGCATACACCAGAGAGGCTGGTTAAAGCCCTGTGCCAAGGGCAGCCCTTGCAGCAAACTGCTTGTGGTTAGTTGCAGCTTGCTCTGGGGGAGCCCATTCTGGACCCAGAAGTGTCAGGCTCCTCAGGCCCAGAACTGGGACCATGCGGCTTCCTTTGCAAACGGAGAACAGATTCCAAGAACAATGGCTGTTCCATGGATCTTCCTGGGGAGCCAGTTTTGAGGTTTGGGGTCGCGGGGAGCACTCCTGTTAGGATCCATCCAGTTCTGGTTCTTCTTGCGTTGTGTTCTCCAGGTCCTTCCATGCCCTGCGATCTCTAGGGCAGGAGCCCTAGAGCGAGAAGGGTCAATCACCCACTTTGGTCTCGGACATCCCCTCAGCCTGTGCCGCGCGACCAGGCAGGCGGTGGAGAGACCAAGACCTAGATCTGGCTCAGCCTAGCTATAGTTTGCGGCCCCTTTAAGGACCTGCGGTACCTAAGCCCGGGGGTTGGGTGGGGACACGGGAGCAGAGGGCGTGGCTTTCAGGTCAGCGGCAAGCGGAAGCGGAAGCGGCGCAGCGCGCATCCGGAAGTGGATTCCGTGGCCCTGGGACCGTGGTAAGTGGCTACTCCGCTTTCCGCCGGGGCTCCTCCGGGACAGCCTCTGCCCGGCTCCGCGGTTTCCTCGGTGTGCGGTCCGCGAGTCCCGCGGATGGGAGCGCGGGGAGGCGGCTGCGCTTTTGGAAGGAGCCCGCCCCGCGGTGGGGCGCCTCCGTGCCGGGGTTCGCCGACCGGCGCCTCCCGCCGCCTGGCGCCGTCAGACCCGACCCTCAGCGCCGGGGAGCAGAGGTGCGTGCGGGCACCCGGCAGAAAACTCGCGGAGCCCGGGGGTATCGGGAGCCGACGTGGAGGCGTGCTTCCCCGCGCTTCCCGCTGTGGTCCTCCCGGCCGCGTTCCCCGGGGCGGGGCCCTTCCTTTCCGTCAGAGGTGCGCACGCACACACGCCGGCGTGAGTGTCCGCGGAAGGAGCGTCCCTTTACTAGGGCGCCTAACGCAGCTGCGAGTGGACGGTGTCCTCGGACACAGACTCATTTCGTTTTCACGGTTGCCCAGGATTTTTCTAGTACTGGTTCATTTATCCTGTTTCCTGTCGATAGAAACGTGGGTTCTTTTCAGCCTTCCGTTAGGAAGAGCAATGCTCCTATTGGGGTTAACTATAGTTTTTTTAAAAATTTTATTTTTTAAAGGTTTTTCTTTTATGATTTTTTATATATTATTATTATTTTTTTTTTAGTTTTCGGTGGACACAAAAATCTTCATTTTTATGTGGTGCTGAGGATCGAACCCAGCGGGGCGCGCCTGCCAGGCGAGTGCGCTACGGCTTGAGCCACGTCCCCAGCCCTGATTTATGTTTTATTACTTATTTATTTCTGGCTGCTGGGCTTGGATCCCAGAGCTCCACTCCAAAGTATTGGTCCTACCACTGAACCACACACCTGGCCTATTCTTGTCATTGTACTCCAGCAGGAATATTTCTTTGGGCTCAATTGCTCACCGCGGAAGTGCTAGGTCAAAGGACATTGTGTAGATGCGGAAGGTGCCCAAGTTGTCCCCTCCACACAACACAGGAGACGTTTGGTGTTCCTCAAGCTTTGTTTTGCAGATGTGGTAGGCATAAAATGGTATGTCATTGTAGCTTCATTTGAAATTCCTGTAATTAACTTTTTAGAATACTAATGTCAGAGCATTTTGATGTTAGTAGTTCCTACCACTATTAATATTTTGAAATTGGAAAATATGTCTTTTGTTATAAATATGTATATATTTAAAAGCCATTTGTATTTCATATTATTTGCCCTTTTTTGAATTGGGTCTTGGTGTCATTTTGGGGGAACAATTTATATATTAGGGAAATTAGTCTTTTTGTTGTCAAAAGTGTATCCTCCATCTTTGATTTGTCTTTGTAGTTTTTTTTTTTTTTTTTTAATGCCAGGTATTTAAAGTTGTTATTAGTTTTTCACCATGGCTTCTATGTTCTGTGTCATGTTCAGAAAAATGATCAAATACAAGATTATAAAACACTTGGTAGTTTCTTTTAGAGATGAAATGACTTCTATATGTATATTTTATACATATACATTTAGATTTTTTGTCTAATAATATTAGACAAAAGAATACTGTCTAATATTAGAAAATACTTCTGGTAAGGAGCAAAACTTATTTCCGAATCACTTGCTTTGACTTAGTTTTTCCAAAAACATTTTTTCCTCCATTGTCCTGTTGCGTGCTGAGGCTCGACTGGCCTGTTTCCTCAGCGAGCTGGAACCCCACTGCCTAGCTACATATGTCCAGAGGACCTTTTCCCCTCCTTTTCTTGGGCAGGTTTCTTTTTTGTCAATGACACCAGGCGAGTTCATCTTGTTTCCCTGCCCTGTTTTTTTTTTTTTTTTTCCTAATTGGGATTGCTTAGGTTTGTAGATTAAGTTGCAATAAAAGTGCGAACTCGATTACTGGATGCCTTGTACGGAGTACTTGTAATGCTCATTCTAGTAGGTGCTCTGTGATAGAGGAACCTGAGGGCTTCCCAGCTGTGCATACTGCTGTTTGGGATGCCCTTGTGGCTGGTGTGAACTCGGCTCTCTGTCCCTTCAGTTGCGCTGACAGGCACCTGTGGCACACACATGGCCAGCTCAAGGCACTGTTTTCTCTGGGGCCTGCTCATTTCACCTGAGGCATGGAGTTAAGCTGGACAGTGAACTGCAGACTGCTTGGGTGACCTCAGTGCCTGGGCCCTACCTGGATACAGGAACTCAGCCCTCACCCTCGACCCCTTCCCACCCACCTTGATCTGGGTCCCTGGGAAGCCAGCAGTCTATTCCAGGCCCCTTCTGCTTCCAATCGCCAGGATTCCTGGGACGAAGGCCAACTTCCAAATCTCTATTTTGTAGATTTTCCAGGATACACTTCTTTATACCCCAATAGCAGCAGTGTCTCCTAGCCCAGAGGCTGATTCATGGGCCCTCCCCATGTCATCTGTCATCGACACACTTCAGACAAGATCTCTGAGGGCAGAGACCAGGTTCTGTTCCCTGGCCCACCAGCCAGGTGACCCTGTGGCCTAGACATGCTGTGGTTCTTAGAGACCCATGGACAGGACCTGTCCAGGAAGACAGGCCCACCCCAGGAGGACACAAGCCCTTATAACTGGCCATATCTGAGGCAGCACCTAATGCCACCACCTCTGGCTCCTCCCTGGGGACCTGAGTGCCCCAGGCTGGCATTCCATCTGGGTTCCAGCACCGGGGGCCACCCGTGCTTCTCTCCTTCATTGGCAGCTACAGGTCGTGGTGTCTTCCCATGACACTGGGCTGGCAGGACCCACACTGTGGTCTCGGCTCTGCCTGGACACAGGGTGGAGAGGTTGGATGCTCCCTGGGGTTCTGTCCCCTCCTCCACTCACAATGGCCTCTGGTTGGACATGAGCCTCTGGGGCAGTGCCACCTCCTTCCTCCTTCAGGGCACTGTGAACCTGGTTGCAGGAATGTGTGCTCCCCAGGAAGGGCTGGTCTATCTGTTCACCTGGGTCCAGGTGCCTGGCCAGGGGTTGGGGTGCAGGACTGACCTGTTGACTGTGTTGGTTCAGCCAGGTGGGCCCCCACCCTGCATCATGTGGCCCAGGGGCCAGCCTGAGTTTCTGGTCTACCTCCTTCCCATTTTGAAACTCCTGCCACAGACCATGGTGGTCTTCCATTGGCTCCAAGAAAGAAACCCTCCAGAACTCTCCAGAACTCCAGAACACAGGAGCACATGTGGCTTGGGAAAAACACTTTGACACACATCTCCAAGCTCTATACTGCCTGTCCCCAGAACCTGGTTCAGAGCAGGCACAGACAGGGTCGGTGCATACAAAAGGAAAGGGGTTCTGAGTCAAGGCCCTGGCCAGGGTCACTCAGGGAGTGCCCATCCCAAAGTTGTGAAGTGCACCACTCTAGGTGGTGCCCTTAAAAACTTCCAGCTGGTGCAGAACCACATGCCTGAGGACTAAGGCAGGAGTATCGGGACATAGACCAGCCAGGGGAACACAGCAAGACCCCATTCCCCCAACCCCCGGAAAAGAAAAACCCCCAAACCTCTGTCCACCTGACCCTGTTATAGCTGGATAGTTCTTAGGGCTTTTCATCTTCCAGAGGGTGGGGGGCCTGGAGGAGCGGCAGGCCTGCTGCCAGTGGTGGTTCAGAGGCCCCACCCGCGTGTCCCAGCCTTGCAGAGAAGACCCCCTGCAGTTGGCTGCAGCCTGGATGGTGTCTTCCTGAGCCCTTTTCCAGAGGTCTGGGCTCTGGATTTGGCTTGAGTTGCTGGGAACATGTGCCAGCAAGAGCTGGACCCTCCTGCCGCTGTGGAACCCCTAGCCTGGTGGGTGGCTGGTGCTTCCTGAGCAGTGTTCTACTGCATCACCTTCTGTCCTCCATCTGAGAGCATGTGCCCCAAATGGAGGAGGGTGGCCACTTGTACCCTCTCACCAGGCCTGGTGTTTCAGCTGCTTGCCGTCCTGCATGTGGGCCACCACCAGACCGTGGTAAGTACTGAGTTCATGTTGGAGTAGAGATAAATGTAGATGGTTATGGGGGTAAGTTATCAGTTATGTAACAAAATGTGCGTAATTTAAATAAAGCCTTCAGCACCCAGGCCGTTCATCCCACTGTGCCTCAGTTGCACAGGTGGTGGGGACTCCTGTTCACTGGCAGGCACAGCAGAAGGGGACGGGTCGTGCCTGCAAGTGCTAGTGGTGGCAGGGCTGGGCACTCACTGCCTGGGGTGCTTCTGAGGAGCAGATCTGCCATCTCCTCACATGTCGCTCACACCCACTCACTGCTCCCGGGCTGCTGACAGGTTGGGAGAGTCTCCACACACAGAGACCGGTGCAAAGAGAAAGCGGACTACAGGCGGGGCTCTCCCCAGACCGGGAGTCTGTCCCCTGGGACAGGCAGTTCTGCTGAGTGTCCCAGCAGGCACAGCGTCCCCTTCATCTAGTAGCTGACACTTGTTCTTTGTTTCATTACACACAGTGCAACTGTACCAAGCCTGAACAGGTTTCCTTGTGAGTATGTTTGGGCACTTCAGTAGGAAGGTCCAAGGGCATGGCATGTTTCACACCTTGGTAAGCTGTGCCCAGAGCCAGGAGCATACTTGTAAAGCTCTGTGAAGGAGGTGGACCTGGTGGCCACATCTGTGATCCCTTGTTCGGAGGCGCAGGATCGCAAGCCCAAAGCCAGCCTGGGAACTTAGTGAGACCCTTTCTCAAAGATAAAAGGGGCTCAGGGTGGAGCTGGGGTTGTGGCCCAGTAGTGGAGTGCTTGCCTGGCATGTGTGAGGCACTGGGTTCAATTCTTGGCACTGCATATAAATAAATGAACAAAAATTCATTAACATCTAAAAGATTATATTATATATATAAAAGGGGAGGGCTCAGTGTGTGGCTTAGTGACACAGTGCCCCTGGGTTCAGTCCTCAGTACCACAAAACAAACAGGCAACTGGTGGCACATGTCTGTAATACCAATGATTCAGGAGGCTGAAGCAAGAAGATTATAGTTTGAGGCCAGCCTCAGCAACTTAGCGAGGCCCTACGCAAGTTAGATCCTGTCTCAAAATTAAAAATGTAGCTCAGTGGCAACATGCCTGTGTTCAATCCCCAGTACCAAGGAGGAAAAACATTTTTTTTTGGCATGATGGCACACTTCTGTCATGCCAGCAACTCAGAAGGATGAGGCAGGAAGCTCCAGGGTTCCTGGATTGGGTCAACTACACAGTGAGATCTTCTGCAGCTGGTAAGCCATGTGTCACAAAAGGGGCTAGGGATGTGGCTCAGCTGGTGAGCACCCCAGGTTCAAACCCCAGGAGGTGCTGGGGTGAGCTGCGGAGGGGACGCAGCTGGTGCCCACCCCACACTTGTGTGTTCTCATTTTGATCTGCTTAGTGTAACCTTTGGGTTAGAGGTTGGGGAGGTGGCGTGGAGGCCTGTTGCCCCAGCCTGCCTCCTGGTGGACATTAGCCTAGGCCCATTCCTGGATGTTCCCTCCCCATCACAAACCTGTCCCCTTTGTCCTCAGCCCCATCTAGGAGTCCCGCACTGCCCAGCTTCACGGGTCCTCAGCCTTAAACTGTCATGGTTTTTGAGGCCCTGGAGACTTCCCTTGACCAGCTTTAGGACTGACTGACCAGGTGCTGTGACAAAAGTTCCCTGACTGGATTTGTCTTTCTCGTAATTAGACTGAGATCAAGGGTTTGGGGAAGGACACCCAAAGGCGAGGCCTCTCTCACATCCTATTAGGGACACCGCATGCCTGTGCCACATTACCTGTGTTGTGACCTTGACACCACATTGGGTCCACAGGTTCTCCATTCTCCATGGGCAGTTACATCCTCCCCTCCCCGCTATGCTCTTGGGAGACCAGTCTTGGCATGGCACCATCCTCATATGTGACCCTGGGTATCTGCTGTGGGTGTACCCCAGTTCACATCTATTCTCACCTGTACCCCTGGACCCTTGTGATCTTCCCAGGTGTGGCCCTGGCATGGAGTCCTCTCCACATCCCAGTGACATCTGGCTGCTGCCTGCTGAGACCTGTCTCTGAGCCCCTCGGGGCAACCCCACTTATAGGCAGGAGCTGAGGTCTGCCGGGCAGGGCTGAGGCAGGGCTGACAGTGCCGAGAACTGCACCTGGCCTCAGCCTGGCGTGTCCCCAGAACCCGCAGCTGCTCCACATCTTGGTGCTCCAGCTTTGACCTCTCTACCTGTACAACAGGAGAGGGTAACAGCACCGGCAGTGTGATAGTGGGGTGTAGGGGCCATCCCTGGACAAGAGCAGGCCCCTACCATTGTACAAATCGAGGCCATCTGGGTGTCACTGGGGTGGAGTGTGGTCCATCGGGGCTGCTGATTGCAGCGTGGCTGGCATGGCCACAGGCTTCGATCCTGGTGATGGATGGAAGCAAGGAATATCTAAGGTGGGATACCCCGACAGGGACCCGCCTTGCCTACTGCATAGGCCTGGATTGTCCTCAGGTTTCAGGAGCACAGTCCTGTGATGTTCAAGCTCCAGGTAGGGCCGCCTTTGGACCAGTAACCTTCAGTGGAAGGAATGCAGGGTCCTGGCTGTTACCTCCTGTTTTCTGCACAGGTGCTTGGCCTGGGCTCTGGGGGAGAGACCACCAGGCACACCATCCCAATCACAGTAGACGGGAGGGGCTGAGGCCTGCCCAGGGGGTCCACCCTGCTCCACCTACAACTACACTGGATGCCCAGGGAAGAGAAGGAGGTACCCCAGGGAGGGAGATGGTACCCTCCCACGTCGCTCTTTCTTCTCCTTACCTTCCTCTGTCCAGCCACAGCACCACTGGGGACCCCAGAAGGTTCAGCTGTAACCTTCTGAGGGATACTAGTTGGCAACACCAAATGCTGGAAGCCCGGAGCTAAGGAGACTCAGGGGAAGTGGCCAGCCAGATAATAGAAGGGCTTAGCCAAGCCTGGTGGCTAGTTGGGGGGTGATGGGACAGGATGGACACAGACCCAAGATGGGGCCAGGGTCGCAGTCCACCCCTTGCTTAGGGCTGCAACTCTGAGACCCGACAGCAGTGGATCTGGCTCTAGGAGGCCATTATTACCTCCTGGAGGGCCCCCGCAGCCACTGCATGGCCTCCACCGCCCTGCGGGAGTTAGGAAGGGGCGGGAGTCTGCTGGCTGACTTCCGCGCGCCCGCCCGCGCCCGCGGCCTGCACGTTTGGGGGACCATGCTCACCCGTGTCCCCAGCGTCCTCACTGCTACGTAACTGGCCTGGAGGTCCTCCAGGGGCCTCCATCAGCTGACCTGTTTTCCCGACCCAGTCACTGGGTTCTTAGCCCAGGGCCAGGAAGCGACGCCTGGGACCCTTGTGTCCCAACAGGGCGAGGATCCTTGCTGTGGCAACTCGACCCTGGCCTGCCCTTCGCGGCCTCGCCTGCCTTCTCTTTTCTTCTCCCTACTGTGGTCCTCCCCAGTCCCAGGGGGCCGCGCACGAGTAACTCCCGAACCCAGGGCAAAACAGGAACCAACGCACGCAGGGTCGGCCCGGCTCCCCACCTCGCAGACTCTGCCACGCGACACCTGGTGCCCAGGCAGGGGAAGGCCTGCGGGGCGCTGGGATCAGCGAATGGAGGACTTCAGAGAACTGGGAGACAGGAGACCGGGAGCGTGGTCAGAGCCCGGCTCCTGGACCGGGAAGCGGGGGAAGGGTCGCGCACGTGGCCTGGGGGCGGAGCTGGCTGCTTCCGCACCCCCACCGCGGCCACGTGCAGACCCGAGCCCTCCCCATCGCAAACGGGGGCGCGCCCAGGACGAAGGTGGAAGTGTCCGGGGAGGGGGCAGGCTCCCGCCGGCCGCGCGCCCCGGCGTGGGGTGGGCGCGCCCGCGAGGAGGCGGGGCGCGCTCCGGGAGGAGGCGTGGTACGCCCCGGGAGGAGGGGCGTTCCGACTTGGGGCGGGGCGCGCTCCGGGGAGAGGGGCGTGCCGGAGTGCGGGCGGGGTTCGCCAGCCTCGCTTCCCGGTGTGGGGAGGGGGTTCTCTGGGAAGGGCACGGGACGTGCGCCTGGACAGGGCGGGGCTCCCCGGTCTCGCGCCCTAGGATGGAGAGGGCGCCCTCGAGGCTGGAGACCCCGGCGATCTCCTGCGCAGGAGTGGACGCACCGAGGGGGCGGGCTTCTCTGACCTGAGCCCCGCCCCCAGAGCCCGCGCGCGGCTCCTAGGGCGGTGGAGGGCGCGCCCGGCGGGGGGCGTGGCCGTGTCGCCCCGAGGGGGCGTCCTCCGGGCGGGGCGGGCCTCGGCCGCCCCCGCGGGCTCCGGTGCGTCAGGGCGCGTCAGGCGGGGCGGGGCGGGCCGAGCGCGGGCGGCGGCGGCGGCGGCGCGCGCCGAGCCTCCTCCTCCTCCTCCGCCTCCTGCACTCGAGCAGCCGCTACCGGCAGGACGGGCTCAGCTCCGGCCGCCTCCGCTCAGTCCACTGCGCCTGCACCGCACGTCCTTGCCCGGCATGTCGGCGGCCGTGGCGTGCGTTGATTATTTCGCCGCCGACGTGCTCATGGCCATCTCCTCCGGCGCCGTGGTACACCGCGGGCGGTCCGGCCCCGAGGGCGCGGGCCCGGCTGCCGGCCTGGATGTGCGCGCGGCGCGCCGGGAGGCCGCCCCGCCCGGGACCCCGGGGCCGCCGCCTCCGCCCGCCGTGGGCCCGGGAGCTGGCGGTGCCGCGGCGCCCCACCTGCTGGCCGCCAGCATCCTGGCCGATCTGCGCGGCGGGCCCGGAGCCGCCCCGGGGGGTGGCTCGCCCGCCTCCTCGTCTTCAGCCGCCTCTTCCCCGTCCTCGGGCCGCGCCCCCGGCGCCGCGCCGGCCGCCGCCGCCAAGAGCCACCGCTGTCCCTTCCCGGGCTGCGCCAAAGCCTACTACAAGTCCTCGCACTTAAAGTCGCACCTGCGGACACACACAGGTGAGCGCGGACGCGATCCCCGACCGCGCGGGGGTGGCCTCCCAAGCCCCCTCCCCCGCCGGGACCCCGAAACTGCGTGGCGCGTGGGGGGCGGGGAGGGGGGCGCGCCCGGGCCGTCGCCGCGCCGCCGGGAGGGCGTGGCCTCGGTGGGTGGGGCCCGCGGGGGGCGTGGCGGCCACGCGGTCGGGCTGTGAGCTGAGGGCGGTGGCGGGGCTCCGGCAGAGCGGGGCGCCGGCGCGGCGGGGTCAGCGGGCGCGATCGCTCTCCGCCTGACCGTCCCTGGGTCTCGTTTCAAGTTCCTTTCTGTCTTGCGTCCTGATGTGGGTGGAGGGCAGGTGGTTGGAGCATCCGGTTCCGAGGTTCTTCTTGGTTCTCCCCCTCCCCCAGCCTCAGTTTCCTTATCTGTGAAGAGGGAGGAGGATCCGGGTCTCTGCCTCCTGGGTGGCCGCGCGGATTCTCCCACGAGGGCGGCTAAGTTTCTGGCTCCGGGCCCGGGTGGGGGTGCCTGGCACATTTTCTTTCCTCCGTTCTCTATTTTTCGAGGGGGAGGGCGCGTCGGGAGTGCGGGTTGGGGCCTGAGCCTCGAGCGGAGAGGCGTGGAGAAGGGATCCCACCACTTTTCGTCAGCGTGTGGCCCATTTCCTATACCTCGTGAGGCATCCCCGGAGGTGCGCGGGGTCGAAGCGCAAAGCAGTCCAGCCCTGGGTGTCTGGGGAATCCGCATACTATCTGCGCCCTGGTCATCTTTCTCTGCCAGCCCTTCTCTGGGACCCCACCGGGCTGGCGGTTGGCGTATTCACTCCTTCAGAAAGTAGAGGGGAAGCAAAGGTGGTGATGTGGGGCTGCATTTGGATGGAGCATCCATCCTGTCTGTCTCTTAGCAGGTGACTTATCTGCTCTGGTTTGGGAAAAGGATGCCCGGCTGCCTCCTGAGGGTCATTGTGGGGATCCCTTAGGGGTACCGGCACCCAGAGGGGACTTGTTCCACAGCCTCTCAGGGAAGGAACAGAGTTGGCCAGGGCCTTGCAGCAGAGGTGGTCTTGGAGATGGCTCTGCAGGCAAGCCCCAGACACATTGCAGGGTCTCCAATACCAAAAGGAGGGACTAAGCTTCCACCCTTGGGTTGTGAGGAGCTGGACTTGGAGGCTGGAGAGGAGGAGGGAGTAGGGTAGTGGGCACGGAAAGTGCCTGTTTTCTGCATCTCCCCCATTTCTGTTTCGTCTTCATAGCCTGGGGCCAGGACCCTCTGCCCACCTTGGAGCCTAGCAGGACAGAATATAGGGTGGACTCTACATTTAATGCCAGAGGTCTCCACCTTTTGCTGAGAGGTTCTGCAGGAGAGACATTTGGGGAGGAGCTGTGAAAGTGGCAAGGGAACTCTGGGGGCAGAAAGGGAGATGCCTGCAGGCCCCCGCTGAGCTGAAGAGTGCCTGGGCTGCTTGCTAGTGGGTTTGCTGTTCTGACCTGTGGGGTGAGGTGGACCCTCGGGGAACCCTGCCTTCTCCACTCACGGCCGTACACCCCCTCCTGTCCTGCTCCAGGACCTCAGCGTTTCCTGATGGTGTGGCTCTGAGTACTAGTGTACTGGCTTGGCTTTTTTGTTTTTTTTCTGGGCCATCTTTCTTCCTGGGTTGGTTCAAAGGGGAGGCCCGGCCACCTCCCACTGTGGCATCCAAGGGATACGTCTATAGGCTCTGAGGCGTCTATAGGCTCTGAGGCGATGGCAGCATCTGCCCGGCTCTGGGGTGTCAGCACGGTCATCCTATGTGGAATTAGAAACAGGCAAGAAGCGGTGCCTGGAGGCTAGTGGGGCTGCCGGCATGCAGGTGGACATTTTACTACAGCACTGTCTCCTCTGCATGGTGGGGAGGGCAGGGTGCCCTCCTTGGGTGGATCCCGAGTCCCTGCCCCCAACCACAAAGCCCCTTTTATGATGAACGTTTGGTGGGTAGGAGGACAGTCCTGGGCCCAGGCATCTCTGATTTACTTTCTAGTGGGTTGGACATTTGGGTGCTGGATGACTCCTCATTCACGGTCTCTTCCGCTCCCAGGACCACAGTGGGGTTAGCGTCCAAGGGCCACTTTTAATGGAAAGGGCTTTGGTTTCTGTAGTCCTCAGGGGAGGCCAAGGCAACTGTTAGGCCTGCTGGGGAAGCCAGGAAGGCCTACTGGGTCCTCAGGCCAGCTGGGTTCACCCTGAATGCCGTTGTTAGTCACCTGCTGTCTGTAGGGCTGTGGTCTGGGAGAATCCTGTCCTTACCCAACTCTGCCTGGGGACTTTCTCCTGCACTAAGGGGACAGCAGTCTGGCTTAGCTCTCAGGGCAGAAAGAAGGGCAGTGTGAAGTTTTGTGTCCCCAGCAGCTTGGCCACATTTGACCCTGGGCTGAGGGGGGCCAGGAGGAGCAGCAGGATCTTGTTCTCAGAAGAGTACCCCACCTGGTCTGTGGGTAGAGCCTGGACCACAGGCCCCTGTGCCCACAGCTCTTAGCCCTGTGGAGTGCCCCTGTGTGGGGCGGGGAAGGACTTTGGAAACTGTGGGAGATGTTGATGCCGTTGCTGTGGATACCTAGAGTGAGCCAGGCATGGGGTGGGGGCAGGGTGGAAGGAGAGGCGTGCTGTGGACTCCTTGCTCTTGGAACATCCTCCATGCCCAGAAGCCCCCTGGCCCTGGCCCCCAGTGCCCAGTCCAGTCAGCAGTGTGCCTGGGGGGGGGGGTGTCTGGCCCCTTTCCAGCCGAGGAGCTCAGACCTGGAAGAGGTCCCCTCTGGGCACTGCAGCCTGCTGAGCAGTGTCCCTGGCTTCCGCCCATTCCATGCCAGGAGCATCCCAGTTGTGGCAACTACTAGTGTCCCTGGAGGGGTTTGCAGGGTCAGCCCCTGTTGCACTCTTCTCTAAGGTCCCAATTTACCTAAGTCTGAAAGGTATCACTGAGTGTCTGCTGTGTGCCAAGGCTGTGCAAAGCCCTGGGGGACAAAACTGGTCCCTGTCCTAACCCTTGAGCTCCATTCCCAACCCTTTTCATTCTTTATTTTTATTTTAAGATAGAGTCTTGCTAATTTGCCCAGTCTGGCCTCGACCTTGGGATCCTCCAGCTTCAGCCTCCTGAACTGGTAGGATGACAGGTGTGTGCTGCCAGGCCAGCTTGTCCCAGGACTTGTGAAACCTCGAGGAGGGAGGGAGAGCTTTGCTGCTGTGGAGAACCAGGCTTCCCAGAGGAGCAGGTTTCAGACCTGCGCCTGGCCTGGGTGGGTGGGGCAGGAGGCTGGGTTTCCCCCGTGGGAGGAGTGGGCTGGGCCTGGGCCTGGATTCTGAGGTGGGGAGGTGCAGGGCAGGCAAGGTGAAGGGCTGTCTGATCCCAAGGACGGGGCTGGGGAGGCAGGCTGGGCTTGGCAGAGGAAAATCCGTTTATGGAGAAGGGATTAGGGTGGAAAGGGCTGAGGGTGGAGCAGGCCTGGGAGGGAGGGTGGGAGGTGGGCCAACCTGCCAGTTGGGGTCAGGGAGGATGGGGTGCAGGGGGAGGCTAGGGTGACCTCAGTTTTCTGATAGGGAATCCCGAGATGTCAGCAGGGTGTGACACTGCCCCAGGAGGAGGCACTGGGGATGGGGGCCTAGAAGGACAGCAGCCCGTCTCGCAGGCAGAGCTGTGAGTGCCTACAGGGGCAGACTGGCAGTTCTGGGAGGGGGTATGCCAGGCCCAGGGGCACTGAGGTGCACCTCCATTGGGTGCCCAGAGACTGCCTCCCCCACTCTGCAGGCTCCCCAGCTGGTGGGAGGAACAGGGCCCCCCAACTTTGTGGGGGATGATAACTATCCCCCACCCAGACTGCCTGATAAAAGTGGCCCAGATGGGCTGGGAGTTGGTGAGTGATACCAGCCAAGGCTGGCCTCCTCGGTTTGGGGGCTGGACGCCTGGGTAGGGAGCCTCGCAGGGGTGTGTCCGCCCCGCCTTCAGGCCCCAAGAGGAAGGTACCAGTCTGAGTGTGAAGTGGCCACACAGGCTGGGTGGTCCAGGAGGGACAAGGGGCCTTGGGTTGTTGGTGGACCTTGTGTCTTTAAGTAAATGGAGTCCTGAGCTTGGTCCTCTAGGACTGCACAGGCCCCATGCCCGGTCCTGCTGAGGACTCAGCAGTGCACACAGCACCCTGCCCTTGGCTCACAGTGGGGTGTCTAGATATCACCATGAGATACAAGAAGGCTGACAAAGGGCACAGGAGGTGGGGGCCACCAGCAGTCAGGGTACCCTCTGCGCACAGCCCAGGTGGAGACCTCTGTGCTCACTCTCTGCTGAGCAGCTGCTGCAGGGCTGGGCAGAGCCATGTGGGCTCTGGAGATTCTGAAGGTGGTGGGTTTGCTGGCAGGTGGCGTGTGGGGAAGGGAGGGAGTGAGGACCCCGGGATGTGTCTGCTGATGTTTTGGGCAGGAACAGCACAGTGATTCCAAAGAGGAAGCTTGTGACATGGTGGGAAGCTTTGGCTCCGGAGGTCGAGGGCCGCAGCAGTGGAATGGGTAGGGTGATCAGGGACCAGATGTGTTCAAGACCTGGGGCGGGTGGTGCCACCCCACAGGCTGGCCATGGTTTTCTAGCCTTTCTGCCATGGCTCCCAGACTCTCCTTTGGATTCTGTGGGACCTCTTCAGGGCCACCTCCTCCTCTGCCCCTCCCTGGGTGTGTGTAAAGGGTCCTCCTCCACCCACTACTATCTGTGGAGTGCCCTTGTCCCTCCCCTGTGTCCCTCCCCCATGGTGGGCACAGCTGGCCATGCCCCCTTTCTACTAGGCAGTCTCAGGTGAGGTTTCCCTGGCTGATCCAGGTCCCTTGCTCCTCGCCCTGAGCCTCAGCCAGACTGACACCCCCAGGCCCTCCCACAGGCAGCTCAGGGGCTGGCGCAGGTTTTGCGGATGCCCTGGCCTCCGTCCCTCCGTTTGTCTAAAGGCTAGCGCTCTCCCAGCTGAGCTGTTTTGGCAGGGTGGCAGGTTGGCCTCCCGTTTTCCTGACCCTGCATGGCACCCGGGCAGCCCTGCTGTC
The DNA here is from genome assembly GCF_045843805.1 of Urocitellus parryii. Classification (NCBI taxonomy): domain Eukaryota; kingdom Metazoa; phylum Chordata; class Mammalia; order Rodentia; family Sciuridae; genus Urocitellus; species Urocitellus parryii. The sequence continues at coordinate 219,076,129 of NC_135533.1, forward strand.
CTGAGCTCACCCTTCCTGCCAGAGTCAGAGGGTCAAGTCCACCTTGGCTCCGCCCACAGTGCCTTTCCTGCGTGGTCCCCACCCACCACATCCTCCTGTGGCCACCTTCCAATCAGGTAGCCCGCAGTGCCAGGTGGCTGTATTTGGAGTTCTGATGGACTCAGCTCTGGGCCATCCCCATCTGCCTCCCAAAAATTAACCCCCGAGAAAGGATGGTAAGATGGGGCCAGGCATGTTGCGGCCGTGTGCCGGACGCTGCGCACCCCCATACCTCCGCCCACGTGCGCACGTGTGTCCTCGCCACCCAGCGTGGGGCCGCGGTTGGCCCGCGCTCAGGAGGGGACCCTAGCCCGCCCTGCTCCCTGGCGGGAGCAGGACCACGTGAGCGGGGCCGGCTGGGGCTGCTGATGTCCCAGCCGCCACCGAGCAGCTACGTGCGGCAGCTGTGTTCCCAGCGGCAGCGGGCTGGCGCTGGCACCACTCGCCTGTCTCACAACCTGCTGGTTGCAAAGTGGAACTGGGGGTGGAGAGGGGCCGTTGGGAGGCGGGACCAGCCTGGCGGCCCTGAATGGGGAAGTGAGCCTCTCTCCCCTCTCCCCTAGGGCCTTCCCTGCTGCTCCCTGCAAGATGGCGACCGGTCGGCTCAACTCCAGGAAGGAGTGTGGCCCCTTCATCTCTTGGTCTTTGCCAAAGCCATCACCCACAGCCCATAACCAGACTCCCCTCCCCGAGACTGTGACCCTTAGGAGCTGTCAGATCTGCCCCGTGGGGACTGGGGGGTGGAGCTTCTTTCCGGGCTGTTTAGGGCTTCTGGGTCCTATTGAGAGGGCAGCCCCCAGGGAGTTGGGGATCTGGTGGTCTTGGGGAACAATTGCTCCCTGCCTCCAGCTCCTATCCCACAGCTGCTTGGGGTCACAGCCTTCTGGACCTTTGGTTCCTCCAGAGGTACCTGGTCAGAAGCTTCCCTGAAGGGTGTCTGCTGGCTTGGACCCATGGTCTGTGTGCAGGGGTGTGGGTGTGCAGCAGGGAGGAGGATGGCTGGAGAAGGGGGGTTTTCTTTGGCGCCTTCCTGATGGGGTGATGGCAGGTGCTTCTTGGCAGCCCAGCCCCTCCTACCATTTCTCCACCTCTTCCTCAGTCCTCTCCCCTAGAGCAGCCCTTGAGCTGCTTAGACCAGAGATGTCACCATGTCATCCTGGTGTCCCTCCTGCAGGTTCCCAGTCACCTCTGTATCCCCCCATACCTGGCTCTGTCTGGGGGCTTTTCCCTGTCCCTGGCTGAAGGATCCCTTTCTGTCGAGTTCTGCACCTCTTTCCCAGCGTCTCCCAGCTGGTGGGCATGTTCCCTCATCCTGGATTGATGCAGTCCCCCGCTCCAGGACTGCCACCCTGGCCGTGAAGTCCTTTCCCTAAGGCTAGACCTCGGTGTCACCAGGGTACCTGGTGCTTCATCTCCCTTTTTCCCACTTGGGGCTCGATCCAGTGTCACAAGGGGCCTCACACATTTGAAGATTCCCACGCAAACATGCCCAGCTCTTTCCCTGTGCACCCCACCCTTCAAAACCCTTGAGCAGCCAGGCAGGCCAGCACACACCTGTCATCCCAGCCACCCAGGAGGCTACTGCTGGGGAATTGGGGAATTGCAAATTCGAGACCAGCTTGGGCAACTTGGCCAGAGCCTGTCCTTAGCAGTGGGGGTTGGGTGCTGGAGGTCAAGCTCAGTGGTGCAGGAGAGCACACAGGAACCCCAGCCTTCTGGGTGCCCTCCACGTGGCCAAACGGGCATTCTTGGGGTGTGTCTGGCTCCGAGTGCCAGAGCTGGTCCAAGGCCCTTGGGGTCTGGGTGGACCCTGAATCTCAGTGGCACTGGCTTGTCCCTCCCCGGTCCTTGGAGGTCCCTGTGTGCTGGGTTGTCGTGTGCTGTGTGCTGAAGGCCGGGTTCCATGGGGTGTCGGTGGGCCCAGTTCTGGAGAAAGTGGAGGGACGGCCAGGCCTGGCCCCTGGTCCCAGGTTCCAGGAAGGATGGGCGCGGCTGGCCAAGTGGTGGGAGGGATTTGCAGAGGAAGTGCCTGCCCCTGCCCAGCACCATCTGTCTTTGGGGGGGGGGGCAGGCCAGCTGCAGCCCTGCCCCTTCCCAGAGGCCCCGCCCTTGAGCCCTGGGTCCTTATCTACATGGTGACCATTCTGGCTGGTCATTCTCTGAGAGCTCGATCCTGGCTGCTACCCTGCGTCAGGGGCTCTGGAGACGGAGGTTGAGACGAGGCCTCTGTGACTGGCAGAGCCTGATTGTCGGAGGCTACAGGTGGCTCTGGGAGTGCGTGGGTGGGGCTCTTCACATGTTCTTGGTCCAGAGAGGGGACACAGTGGTCAGTGCAGGGGCTTCTGGGTGGGAACTTGCCCAAACTGCACCCTTCTTTGCGACTGGATGGTCATTTGAAAGAGGAGGGGCTTGGTTGGGATGTCTGACCCCGGGGAGGCTCTGGGATAGCGCCCCCCCCCCCCCCCCCCCCCCCCCGGGGTGGACTGGGGGTTGGGGGTAGAATCCTCCAGGGAGGGAGTGGAGTGGCTCATTTGCATTTGGAGCCACTCCCCAAACCAACTTGCTGGTTCCAAGTCGGAAGAAAGCCTAAAACTAGGTGACCTTTGATCCTTCCTAAGGATGTTGTCCCATCTTGGGGGGGGGGAGGAACAGCAGACCTGGGGACACTGTATCCTCAAGAGTCTCCAGGTTCCGGTACCATTCTTTATCGGAGTTTCTAGGACCTAGAGAAGGAAGGGATTCGTGGCGGGTTCCTGATGGACCCCGGGGTGGGTGGGGTGACTTTAGTCTTGTTTTCTTCCTTTTGGTGGTGCTGGGGACAGAGCCCAGGCCCTGGCATGTGCCGGGCTCTGCCACTGAGCTGTGCCCCATTTGCTCATTGCACGTTGGCATCTGAACACAGCCTCTTGGAGAAGGGGCTGAGAAATGCCGGGCTGGTTGCACCTTTAAGTTTGTGGAAGCCTCCTGCCTCCCCCTGACTGCTCTCTGCCCTCTGTCCAGGTGAACGCCCCTTTGCCTGCGACTGGCCCGGCTGTGACAAGAAGTTTGCCCGCTCCGATGAGCTGGCCCGCCACCACCGGACACACACAGGTGAGAAGCGCTTCCCCTGCCCCCTGTGTACCAAGCGCTTCACCCGGAGCGACCACCTGACCAAGCACGCCCGCCGCCACCCTGGCTTCCGCCCGGAGCTTCTCCGTCGCCCAGGCACCCGCAGCACCTCGCCCAGCAACTCGCTGCCCTGCAGCCTGGCCAGCAGCCCCGCGCCCAGCCCGGCGCCCAGCCCAGCCCCTGCAGGCCTGTAGAGCCCTTGCTCACACGCCCTGGGCGTGGGTCCCCTGCTCGGCCTGGCTTGGACACCAGCAACGGGAGGACATGTCTGCCCTCTGGGGCCCACGTGGGGAACAACCCAGAGCCCCAGGCCCCCTCCAGCAGACCCTGAAGATGCCCCCTGCTCACCTCAAGAAAGCAAGGAGGGGCCTGAGACTGGACCTGGGTCAGCCTTGGAGTCGGCCCTGGACAGCGTCTGTATATAGCCATGATTGTCAGCTGTCTTCCCGTCTGTTCTGCAGGGGCCCCGGGTGGGCAGCCCGCAGGCCCTCCCCCACCCCGACGCCCTCTGTCTTGCCCCAGTGGTGGTTGAGAGGCTGGGCGGGCCCAGGGGAGCTTCCCCTGCCCAGGGCTTGCACCAGGGGCTGAGGGGATGGCCACTCTCTCTAGGTTGGGATGAAGTGTGCACAGAGCCATAGACGGACCAGGGGTTCCCTTGAACTCCTGCCTGTCCCTATCCCCACCCTACCGAAAGCCATTGGAGACGTTCAGGGAAATGGGGGTGCAGCCTGGCCACCCCCAACTCGGTTACTCAATCTCAGGTGTCCATAGGTTCTGCCCATGGGAGGGGCAGCCTAGCACCTAGGCCCCAGGGAGGGGGAGGTGTTGGGGTTTCCACAGGGACCCAGGCCCTGCCCGGGGTAGGGAAGGAACCGGGGTTCCCTGGGGAGAGGGGCAGCGTGGGGTGTGTGTGCTGGTTATTTATGCCCGCTGTCTGCTGGCTGGCCCCCCTCCCCGGGTGTGTGTGTGAGAGTCTGGGGAGGCTGGTGCTGTGGGCCGACCTCTTTGCTTCCACTGGGGTAGGGGCCCTGGCTTTGGCCTTGGTGGCATTGTGTGACAGACAATCTTGTACAGGACCCTGCTGGCCACTGGGCAGATGCCAGCGGTCCCTGCCCTGCAGGTGGGCTATTGCCCAGGCCGGTAGTGGAGCTCTCGGGCTCTATCCGACCCTGGGCTTTCTGCCCTCAAGTCCCTCTTGCTCTTGGGTGCCTGAAAGGAGTGGCCCCTGGGCTCGGACACTAGAGGCAGGAGGCCCCGCTCTTCAGCCTGCGGGGATAGCTCGTTTTTTTTGGACCGGATAGAATATTTTTTCAGGCCCCAATCCCTTTCTTGTTTGGCCCCGTGGGTGGTCCGATGTCCTCAGGGGTTGTGAGTGGGGTGGGTAGGAGAACCTGCCAGGCAGAGCCTCTCCAGGGTCTCCCCACTGTGGTTTGGATTTCCTTTTGGAAGAAGGACCCAGGGCCTCCGTGCTGGAGTGGAGAGGGATCCAGGGTCCTGCCCCAGACCTAGAAAGGGTCTGCCTGTCCTGAGGCGCTGCAGGAATTTGGCACGCCCACTTCTCGGAACCTTCCAGTCCCCTGATGGGGGCTTGGGAGTTTGGGTGACTCTGGCTTCTTCCTGGCTCCAACTCCAGGCCAGACGCAGGGGAAGGCAGGGGTGGTGGGAGGCAGGGCACCATGCCCTTCTGGAGCTGGGCTCGGAGGGTCTACCGGTGCAGCCTGCACCCCAGTCCTTCCCAGGGTCCTTGCAGGCTAGGTGCATCTGTTTGCACACCCTCCTCCAGTGTCAGATGCCTTAGTCCCTGGGGTGGGGTGGGGGGGCTGGGACTCCCTTTTCCTTGTGTCAGATGTGTCTTGCTTGGTACCAGCTCCCCCAGGGCCTGTCCTCTGCAGGGGTGGGACTGTGCTTCCAGGACCCAGGAAGCTGGGAAGTCCTCTGAAGCCATGGCCCCTCTCTGGTATCTAGAGGCAGAGACTGCAGCCTGCTCTCCCCGCTACCCCGACCCCGGGAGCTAGCGGTCTCTGGGACCCAGTTCCAGCCATTTAGGTGTGGCCTCTGAAGGGGACGCAGGGGGGGAGCCCCAAGGGACTTGTGCTTTCCGTGGGCGGCGCCCCTCCTCCACCCTGCCTGGCCTCATCCTTGTATTTAATGAATTAAAGCCATTTTTTAAACCCTGCCCCAGAGTCTTCTGTGGTTTGTTCCCTTGGAGGGACCCCTGCTGGGGGCCCGCTGAGGCCGGGCTGGTGCGGGGTTTGGTGGTGGTCTTGCAATGCGGCTCCCCGCAGCCCTGAGGCCCAGGGAGGGGGCCTGCTGCAGTGCGCACTGCTCAGTCACCCACGCCTGGTGCAGCTGCGCCCCCCGCCCGCCCGCCAGGTTACCTAGCAACGAGCACGGTGACTCTACGCCCGCCGGGGGCGTCACCAGCCTGCCCCCTTCCCCTTCCGGCTCTGGTGGGGCCGTGAGGGCCTGCGCTGCACCCCAATGCGTAGGCGACACGCTCCTCCCCGGAAGGCCCCTCAGGAGCGCCCCACTTCCCCATCCGTGCCCCCCCTAGGTTCCTGGGGCCGCTCGTCCTGCCACTCAGGTACTGAGTGCCTGCTGTTTGCCAGCTTCCCAGTGGGAAGTGGGGGTGGGTGCCAGGTGGAGGCTTAGTGCCCCCCGTGGGCACCGAGCAGCAGCCGGTGGGAGCTTGAGCCCCTCCCTGGGAAAAGATCTCAGAGCCCTGGCCTCCCCCGCGCACCTGCCCTCTTCTGAGTCCCGCCCAGGCAAGGCGCTGGCCCGCCACCTGGTGACCACCCTTGGTACTGCGCAGCTGGCGTCCACTTGCCTTAACTCTTATGCAGGGTCGTTCCTTGGTACCCGGGGTCCCGCCCGCTGCGCCCGCCGGCTCTTTGCCTTTATGGAGGACAGCGGCCCTGAAGGACGGCCTCCCCTGGCTGCTACTCACTCGTCCCCAGTGCTGCAGACAGCCCGGACCTCGCAGCCCTCCAGCTCCTGCTGGACCTCTCCCTAGGGGCTGGGCTCCTGGAGCGGGGGCTGCACGCCTGGCTTTGCTCTTCAGCTCTCTCCGGGCTTTGGACCCTCCACGTGGCCCAGAAACACCATCGTTCCTTCTTTTTTCTTTTCTTATAGTTGGAGATGGACAGAATGCCTCTACTTTTTACTTGCTTATTTTATGTGGTGCTAAGGATCGAACCCAGTGCCTCACACATGCTAGGCACGCGCTCTGCCACGGAGCTACAGGCTTTGAGTGGCCTCTGGACCCCTGGCCCACGTGGGTGACCCCTCCTACCCCCATCTCCTGTGTACTCCATTCCCGCTCACCGGACTGCTTCCAGCCCCAACCCATGCTGGTCCACCCTCACTCCCTGACCAGCCCCAGCCTGGTCCTTCCCTCAACCCCACACAAACAGGTATCCCCCGCTTGGCCTTCGGCCGGCCCTGCCATGTCCCCCCTCTGTGTTGTCTGTGGCAACCCCATGTTCACACCGTGGGCCTTCTGGACTGGCCTTTCTTTTTTCTTTTTGTTCTTCTGTGGTGCTGGGGTGAGACCCAGGTCCCTGCATGGGCTACATGAGTGCCCCATCAGTGAGCTGCACCCCAGCCCCCATTTTTAAAAAATACTTTTTAATTGTCCATGGACCTCTCTTTTATGTATTTATGTGTGGTGCTGAGAGTTGAACCCAGTGCCTCACAGGCCAGGACCCCGGCTGACCCCAGCCCCTTTGTCGATTTGTTTGTTTTGGTTGAACCACATCCCACCCTCTTTTAGAGTCAGGGTCTCACTGAGCTGCTTAGTGCCTGGCTTTTGCTAAGGCTGGCTTTGAACTTGTGATCCTCCTGCCTCAGCCTTCCAAGCTGCTAGGATTACGGGCCTGCACCACTGCGCCCAGCACCCTGCCCCCACCCCCACCCTTTTTTTTTTTTATTTTTTTAAAGAGAGAGAGAGAGAATTTTAATATTTATTTTTTAGTTTTTGGCGGACACAACATCTTTGTTGGTATGTGGTGCTGAGGATCGAACCCGGGCCGCACGCATGCCAGGCGAGCGCGCTACCGCTTGAGCCACATCCCCAGCCCGCCCACCCTTTATTTTGAGACAGGGTCTTGCTGAGTTGCCCAGATGGGCCTCAAACTTGTGATCCTCCCGACTCAAGTCTCCCGAGGCGCTGTAATGACAGGTGTGTGCCACCGCACCCGCCTGGACTCACCTCTTCTTACTGCCCACCTCCAGTCCACTTTGAAGTCTCCCCTGTGCTCTATCTTCAAAATATATTTGGAGCTTGATCCCTAGCACCAAAACCCCACAGAATATACTCAGAATCCATCACTTTTTCCCACTTTTTCTTTGTGGTACTGGGAATTGAACCCAGGGCCTCGTATATACCAGGCAAGTCCTCTCCCACCAAGCCACACCCCGACTCCTCTCCCCACTTTTAGGGATTCATCTGATCTGGTCCCAGCATTCCTCACCTAGACCAGAGTTAGCACCTCGGCCCAAGTTCTGTGGTGCCTCCAGTGTGTCCTTCCCACAGTAGCCACCAGAGGGCCTGTGAGCACCCAGGTGAGGTCCTCCTGTGCCTTCAACCTTCCCTGGTAACAGCCTCCAGGGGAGTCAAAGCCCAAGTCCCCCCCATGGTGCACCAGGCCTGCCCACCTGTTTCAGCCTCTCCCTGCCTCCCCTCCTCCCTTCCTAAGGCTTGCTGCCTTTGCTGCAGCACAAGTGCCTCCAAAACCCCAGGCCCAGTCCTGTGTGGGCCTTGGCCTGGGTTGTGCCCTCTGCCTGGAACTCTTTGCCAGATCTTCTGGGTGCTCTTCCCTTCCCTCCATCTAGGTCTCTGTCTAAATACCACTTCCTCACTGAATTCTCTTACCCTAAACAGGAATTTCTGTAAGGAAGAGATACAAATGGCCAGTCTGCCTGCGAAAGGATGCTCAACAGCACTAAACCACAGGAAAGTACAAATAACCACCACAATGAGAAGCCACTTCCAGAATGGCACTTCCTCAAGGTGAATGTAGATAAAGTGTGGCCCAGGGAGGCCTTTCCTAGGTATCCATCCAAGAGAAATAAAAACACGTGCAAAGACTTGTACACAAACGTTCAAAGCAGCATTGTCTACAACAGCTGAAAAGTAGAAGCTACACGAATACCCATCCTTAGATGAATGGATAAACAAATGTGGCCCACTCTGCACCAGAATATTACTCAGCCATGAAAAGGAACCAGGCTCTGACACATGCTATATAACATGAAAAAAACTTTCCCAATGTAACTATTTAAAGCGCACAATTCAGAGGCATTAAAGAGCATCACTGTTGTGCAAACACAACCATCCTCTGTCTCCAGAACTTTCTCAACTTCTTAAATTGAAACTGTCCCCATTCAGCACTAACTCCCCATGCTCTCCCTGGCATCCGCCATGCGACTTCCTGTCTCTGTGGATCCGAGGGACCCTTGTGAGTGGAGTCCTGCAGTAGGTTGTCTGGCTTATTTCATTGAGCATAATGACCTCGAGGTCCATTTTACAATCCCACCAAAATGCACCCGGCTGTTCTTGCAAACTCCCATGAAGATGCGGGCTTAACCCAGGAGCCTGAGTCTCCCTGTCATGCCTGGTTCTGCTGCAAGGCCTGGTTTACAGTCGGTGGTACCCAGTGTTTCCTGAACCTCTAAAGAGAGTGTAGACCAGGGGATTCCACTGCTGACAGGGTTCATGTGGGGGGGTTATTAAGGCACTCACTGAGAGCCAACTGTACTCCGGGGCGGACTGGATTTTGAGTGGGCGCGGAGCGACGCACGCGTGGCTCTCCGCACAGCATAGGGAGACCTGCCCCGAGGACCGGCAGGTTTTCCAGCCGGCGCTTTTAGACTGTGCCAGGTCCCAAGGGGATCTCTCTAGTCAGGCGCGCCGTGGACAGCCCAGTCACCGCAGGGGCCTGGGACCCAAGATGGCGAGGCTGTGCCGCGAAGGACCTGGCGCCAGCGCGGGAGCAGCTTCCAGAGGCCGCGATCAGGGCCACCCACGCTCTCCAGCTCTCTTGTGTCCCGGAGCCGGGGCCCGCCACCCCCCGCGGCCTCGCGGCCGTAGGCCTTTCTGAGCAGGCACGCCGCGGGCAGCCCCTCCCGGGGTCCCTTGCGGCGGCGTCCCGGGGGCCTCCGGGGGCCTCGGAGCAAGATGGCGGCGGCGGGGTCCGTGAGGCGCGGGCGGCGACGACCGCGGCGCCAGTGAGGGGCCCCGGGCGGCTCCGGGCCGGGGCCCCGCCGCGGGACGGATCATGCTACGTTCCACTGGCTTCTTCCGGGCTATCGACTGCCCCTACTGGGCGGGGGCGCCCGGGGGGCCCTGCCGGCGGCCCTACTGCCACTTCCGGCACCGCGGGGCCCGGGGGCCTGGCGCGCCCGGCGGTGGCGGAGCGGCGTCCGCCGCAGCAGGTAATGCTCGCTCGCCCACCGGGTCTTGGCTCCGGGCCTGGGTCTGGACCGCACCGCCGGGCCTGCCCGCGCCCCGGTTCCCCGCCCAGCCCCTTCCCCACCCGCTCGCGGGCCGCGGTCCCCCCGCCCGGCGTCCCGGGCGAGGGTCTGGGCCTCCCTGAGCCTCCCCTCCTGCGAGCCTCCTCTCGGGCAGCGGCGCTGTGAGCAACGGGCGGACGCGCCCTCCGGGCCTGTCGCGGGGCGGGGGAAGCGGGCCCGCGCCCGGCCGCCGGGCTTCCCGCCGCTCCCCGGCCCCGTGGGCTTGTGGCAGCCCTTGTTCACGTCCAGGACCCGTCCCAGCCGCGCCTCTGGTGACAGCACCGCTGTTTTCAGTAGTTGTGTCCCGAGGGTCGTGGAGCACTTGCTGTCTGTCCAGCAAACAGGGAGTAAGTCAGAATCCACTTGGCTGGGACGGGCGCGGCCTTCCAGGGAGTGCCCTGCTCTTCGTTGGGCAGAGGACCTGGGTGGACTAAGTGTCGCACCCTCCTGTCATGGCAGCCTTTGAGCGCTGCGAGGGGTCAGCAGGGTCTCTTGTGAGAGGTGGGAGATGAGGTGAGACTTGGGGCACTGTGAGGATTTGGACTGGAGCAGAGGAGCAGGGCGCAGGCGCAGGCTGGGAGCCGGGATCCAGCATAGTGTGGTTCACACTCCTCCTGGTGACCTCTGTCTCTCTGGAGTGGCTGTCGCCTTCCCTCGGGTCCTTATTTCTTCAACCACAGGTTTCTTCATCCAGTGTTGTTTTCAGACATGTCTCACATTCTCCTTAAGGTAGTGATTTTTGGGCTAAGGATCTTCTGACTTAAAAAGAGGAGCACTCTTGCTAGGTTAGATCTTGGATCTGTTTTCCTTTGTCAGAGAAAAGAGAATGGTTTTCCGTTTCTCAGGTTTCCCATGTAGCTCTGCCAAGAGGACCCACACCTGCACCCAGCAGTCTGCAGTGCGTTCCTGGTCCAGCTCTGCACCTGACACTTGGCACCCTCGCTGGGCCAGAGGTGATGGATTCAGAGCTGCATAAGATGCAGGTCTCCTCTCAGGAACTTGCTGTTTCCTAGCACTGTGGAGCTAGGAAAGTTGGTGTGCCCACAGATACCGCAGCCAGAGGTGGGGATGGCTGGGGAGTGCATGTGGGAGGCTTCTCTGTGGCCACGAGGCTCAGTGTAGTTTCTTGACTTCATCTATGTTCTTGCTGGTCTTATGTGATGTTCTGCAAGAGCAGCCTGACTTAGTTTCCTCACTGCTCCCTCAATCCACAGACACCCTCATTGTGTGTGTGTGTGCGCACGCACACACACACAATTCTAGGGGTGGGACCCAAGGCCTTGTACATGCTGGACAAGCACTCCACCCCTGAGCCACACCCCGCTGTTTTGGCTTTCTGAGTCCTCTGGGCATTGCTTTCCAGCCTTCTGAAGTCAGGGGTGTTGATTCCTCAGGTTGTCCCTTTATGCCATGACAGCCTTTTGGTAAGTTTCTTTTGTTTCCCAAAAGGCCATTTCTTTGAGTTCCTTTGGTGATGTTCTGTGTGCCCCACAGTCCTTCGGGGAAACGCGTCTGCTTACCCAGCCAGCTGCTGCATTTCCATTTTGCTGGTGGAGAACGAATAGCCTTGTTCCAGTTTCTGGTAGGGAGGAAGTGTCCTTGCCTTCTAGAAGGCACCTTGCCCCACCTCAGTTCAACCCTCACTTTGTTGGCTTGTTTTGGGTACCAGGGATCAAACCCAGGGGCACTTAACTACTGAGCCACATTCCCAGCCCTTTTATTTTTTTTTTTATTTTTATTTTTTTTAAAAACCTGCCATAGTTTGGATTTTTTTGTTTTTTTGTTTTTTTTAGAGAGAGTGAGAGAGGAGAGAGAGAGAGAATTTCTTAATATTTATTTTTTAGTTCTCGGCGGACACAACATCTTTGTTGGTATGTGGTGCTGAGGATCGAACCCGGGCCGCACGCATGCCAGGCGAGCGCACTACCGCTTGAGCCACATCCCCAGCCCCCCAGCCCTTTTAATTCTTTAAAAATTTGAGACAGATTCTCACTAAGTTCCCTAGGATCTTGCTAAGTTGCTGAGGCTAGCCTTGAACTTCCCATCCTCCTGCCTCAGCCTCCCGAGTCACTGGGATTACAAGAAGTGCCTGCCTTCAGGTCAGCCTCTTTTGCCCAGCCTTGACAGTGTCCATCTGGACTCTGTAGAAGAGTAGAGGAAGAGGCAGCCCTTCTGCTGCCCTTTGCTTTTACCCAGCAGGTGTCAGTTCTTTGTGACTTCCATTTTGGTTTTTGAGCCCCTATTTTTTGCTAAGCACTTTTGTGTCCAACTTTGCTTCTGCAACAAAAGACAGAACAAACTCATGTCCATGTTCACTTGGCCTCTTTGGGGGATTCCATGTGGACAGGGCAGTGGCTTCCTGGAACTGAGAGCAAAATGGAGGTAGAAGTGTGAAGCCAGTATCCACCCTGGAGCACTGTGGAGCTATAGCACTGAGCTCAGCTCCTTAGATCACCATGGCCTTGATCTAGGTGCTCAGGGGAGAAACCAAAGCTGAGGGAAGGAGTGCCTTATCCCACAACGCTGGGTTTCTGTTGGCGACTAAAAGGCTCAGGGTCACTCCAGGAAAACTGGACTAACTGGGCTGCGCAAAATAACCACACAAGAGACACAAATACCTTTTTCTTTGGGGTCACTGTGACGGCTCCTCTGACCTTAAGGGTCCGCAGGAAGAGAGAGCAAGAGCATGCGCTGACCCCTTTTATTGAGGAAAAGCCATTCAAATGAGGCAAGGGGTCAGGTTTCAGGGGGCTGATTCTGTCTTCATGATGTCCACTGTCAACAGATTGACTGACACCTGGGTAGGCCACACCCAAGGGCACAGTAAAAGAAGGGGACACACACAAGGCACTTCCATGCAAGATTCTACCCTAAACCGGGCAAAGGGATATATTACAAAGGAACAGGTGAGCATAGCTCCATCCATGGGCTGTAGCAAGACACACCCCTGCACTGTCCCTCGAACCCAAGAAGGGTGGGGAAAGCTCTGTCACATTTCTGTGTCGGAGCGCCTCAGCACCCAGCCGGGGAGTGTGACTCAGTCACGTGTGAGGTTGGTCTCCCATACCACAACTGCCAACAAGGCTGGGCTTGGGACCTCAGGGAGCTGTGGGCCATCTGAGGTGGGAGGAGCATCATTCCTGCTGAGGACTAGGGCTCACTGGGGCTCTGAGACAGGCAGGAACTGGCCTCAGGGGATGGCAGCATCTGGAGCTCTGACTTGAAGGGCAGGTGAGACGGTATTCCTGGGTCAGAGGGACAGTGGCCATCCTCTGAGTATTGGGCTCTTTTAGGACTGGCCTGGGGGCTGGGTGGGGGTGGGGGGCAAGAGGACCCACCTGACATCCCTTATGTGCCCCAAAGCCCTGGCTTCCCCACTCCTGCCGAAGCTCCCCCCAGATGACAACTTCCTTCTGAGTGAAGGAATGGGTGAGAAGAGCCACGACAACAAGACTGACTCCAGGGTCTCTGGCGGATTGTCCCTCTCTGGCCTCCACCACCACCAGGGAGAGTGCTGTCCAGCGCAGGTTGGGCTGTGAGTGACAGCCATAGGTAAGAGACAGTGCTTCAGCCCTTGAGGACCTCTGGTTCTGGTCTGGGGTGTCAGGCTTAGGGGTGAGTCTAGTGGGAATTACCAAGAGTCGTCCTGGGCTCAGGCATTGATAGCACATATTCCAAGGAGTGTGTCCATGGCGTCAGAGACTTGAGTCAAGTGCAGAGAGCCTTCTAGAGTGCTTCCCAGGACTGTGCTTTCTGTAGGGAATAGGATTGGGTCAAGCAGGGCCAGAGAGGAGGGAGGGGACCAAGTCAGGGACTGGGTGTGTGGTTGGAGCAGAGGTGCCTCAGACCACTCCCAAGTAGCAGTCAGGGTGCTGAGGTGCGACAGGGCCTTGAGCTCCCTGTGCTGGCACTGCAGCCCTGGCCTTGGGCGCATCTCCTGAGCCAGGCCAGTGTGTGGCCAGGCAGTGTTCCTTGGGGTTCTCGCAGTGCGTGCTTGATTGGGCTCTGTGTGTTCCTGCACACAGAGGTTGTAAGGATCGTCTCCATTTCACAGATGGCAGGGGAAGCTCCTTACCTGTGCATGTGTGTCAGTGGGTAGGAGCCAGGCTGAGTGCAGCAGTGAAGACCCAGTGCTGCCTGCTGTCTCCCCCAAAGTCTTGCTGCCAGACCCCTGACACCAGGAGCACCTGGTGCCCAGTGGGGGGTCAGGCATGGTACTCTGCCCTGGGAGAGACAGAATTACTGGACTTGTGGGAACACACACTTGCTCTTAGAAAGTTGAGTGTTCCCTGGAGGAACTAAGCCCTGTATCTCCAGGGATGCCCAGCCAGGCAGGGCTGAGGTCAGGGAGGTGGTGGCGCTTCTCTGCTGTCAGAGTGGGGTCTTCCTCTGTGAGCTGGCTCAGAACAAGGAGTGGGGCCTGGCAGCAGTACCATCCCTAAGGCTGGGTCCCTCTGGGCTCTCAAGTGCATTGTAGGGCTGATATCCTGCCATCTTGCGTCCTCTTCTCAGAGACCTGACATGCTGGGCACTCCCAGGACCCAGTTCCTCCTGGAGAGAGAACTGCTTTAGACTCCCTCCCAGGGGAAGACCCAGTTCTTGAAGAAAACCCAGCAGAGGGCAGTGCTGCCACATTAGGAGGCTTGGCCAGGACCTGGGTGGGGGTCTTCACTAGCTGGTGGTCAGAGTCAGGTCAGCTTGACCGCCTCCTTTGTGGTGGGAGCTATGGAGCCCATTGAAGGAGCAGTTGATAGTCTGGACGTCAAAGTCAATTTTCCTGGGTAGGGAGGGCTGTGTATCGTAGGTGTGCAGCAACATCTCTGGTCTTCCCTTAGTTGATGACGGTGGTACTCCTGCCCCCCCAGTCAGGACAATCACAGATGTCCCAGACACTTGCAAGTTATTTGATGGACAGAGTCACCCTGCTAGAGAACCCCTGGTTGTGTTTGGATTTTCTTAGGGAAGGCCACTCTATTTTCTCTTTAAGCCTCTTCCTGCCCAGGGAACCTAAATCCAGCATGGCCAGGCCTGACTCCAGAGGCCTGGGACACAGCTTTACCCCACCTAGTGGAAGAGCCACTGGTCTGACCTCACTGCTGGCTGGCTCTGGGGTTCTCCCCATCTCTGGAAGCTGGGGTAGAGGTAAGGCACCAGGCACCCTGTGAGCGTGGCAGGGCCCAAGCCTCCCTCCCCGCAGCTGCACAACACAATGTGGGTTGGCTGCCTCTGTTGACCCCATGCTTTTACCACCCTGGACTGGGCCTGATATTCATTTTAGAAATGCTAAGGAGCACAGAGAAGTCAAAATGCTTCTTAATCGCCACAGGATGGCTTTGGGTTTGGTGTCTCTGTAGAGTAGTCATGAGCATGCCTCACACGTCGCACTGGATTCTGTTGTTTTCTGAGGAGTTTCCCTACTGGGGCCCCCCTGGATAGCCGGGGGGGCTGTGAAAACTGCCTTCTTGGCCCATCCCAACCTGCAGCTGGACGTCCTGGCTTGGGCTTTTAAAATAAGGCTTCCTGCACAAGGTCACTTGGGCATCTTAGGGTCCTCTGCTTAGTGTGGATCAGTACAGCTGGGATCTCAAACTGCAACCCTGCCTCCCTGGTGAGTCCTGGGCCATGTCTGGGGACATTTGTGGCTATTACAACTATGGGAGCTCCTGGTCTGGAGTGGATAGAGGCCAGAGTTGCTGCTCAGTACCCTACTGTGCCCAGTGCTAAGAGGACACCTTGTTCCAGTATGCCAGCATCTGGCCAAGGGCCTGTAGAGGCGGCAGAAGCCATGAAAACATTCTGTCCCCCAGCCCTTGTGCTCAGGCTGGGGCCTGCTAGGGTCGGTGGAACCACCTGTCTGCTGGGAGTTGCCTAGAGGACCTGCAGGTCCTGAGTGCTCACCCAGTCTCAGCCCTCACAGCTCTCCTCCTGCTCCAGGGACTCCAGAGGAAAGGAGGTGTGGCCCTCAGTGACCACAGAGATAGTCGAGTCCCAAGTGAAGGTATCTTAGCTTGGCTTCTTGTGGTGGAGGGCCTAGCTAGGCAGGGAGGTGGGCCTGTCCCTTGCCTTGGTTGTCTCCTGCTCAGTGGGCATGGGACATGTGTGTACCCTGCCTGTGCAGGCAATAGGTCTACCCAGTGCAGGGCAAGGGTGTGCCCCTCCTCCACCCTCAGCATCCCCTGCACCTGAGCAGCAGTGAGGAGCAGATGGCTTCAGGCTGAGTTGGGGTGCGCAGTGCTGTGCTTACTCTTTAAAAGCCGTCCGTATGCAGTAGGTTGCTGTGACCCATCATGCAGGAAAAACTGAAAGACTAAAGGGGATCAAGAGGAGAGGGAATTGGCTGGTCAGGGCAGATGCCAAGGAGGTCCTGGCACTTCACTGAATATCTCTGGCTGACTGCCTTTCCCATCTTTCCTTGGTGGCCCAGTCCCGGGGGCTCTTGGGTGGTCGCTCACTCTTGGAGGAAGTGAGTGTGTGCACCAGTAGTCCTAGGGTGGGTTGCCTGGGCCCTGTGGTGCCCAGCAGTGCTCCAGAGGCCTCAAGGAGGGGATGCTGCTGGCTTCATAGGGAAACTGCCCTGGTACTTCCTACCTCAGTGTGCTGGAAGGTCCAGACCTGGGCACACACACTGTGGGCTGTAGTGCCTTCTGTCACCTCCAGAGCTTTCCCTGGTGCTCCCCTGGACTCGGTAGGTATTTGTGGGACAGATGGAGGGAAAGGGATGACAAGCATAGGGTGGGGACAGAAGCACAGACACAGTCCAGTCTCTAGCAGAGAGAGAGAGAGAGCTGGCACCCGGACTTGCAGGGAAGTCAAGTGGGTGTCAGGTAGTTACTGATCTGGCTTTGAAAGGTGCACTCTCCCAGAGGCTTGCCTGGGGTCTGGAAGCGGAGTGGGGGTGCACCATTTAGGATTCTGGACAGGGAGGCAGACTACCAAGGGGCCTGGAATGTTCTTAAACTCTGCTTCAGAGGGGCTGGCTCCTCCCAGGAGGTCAAGTGAGGCAGCCTCAGTGCTGCTGCTGCCCAAGGGCCAGCAGGGCTCACCATTGGCATGCTGACTTGTGACCTGTCCTTTCCTAGCACAGGCCCTGGAGGGCTGCTGTGGACCTAAGTCTGCTCAAAGTCGGGGGCAGGGGTTTGTGTGCCAAAGATGGGGGCCTGAGAGGCTGGTTAGCCTTCTGTCTAGCTGCTGGGAGCTGTGTATCAAGGCTGGGGATGTGGCTCTGTGGTAGAGTGCCCCTGGTTTCATTCCCCAGTGTGTGTGTGTGTGTGTCTCTCTCTCCCCTCCCTCCCTCCCTCCCCTCCCCCCCTCCCTCCCTCCCTCCCTCCCTCCCTCTCTCTCTCTCTCTCTCTCTCTCTCTCTCTCTCTCTCTCTCTCTCTCTCGCACGCGCGCGCACACACACACACACACACAGGAGTGTCCCTTGTCCTTTTGGTGTCTCCTCAGAGGGTTGGGGCTCTGGTTCAGTGTTCCACTCATTCATCTGATTATCCACAGGTGCTTGCACTGGGCCTGCCTGGTTGAGGCTGGGTCCTGCTGCTGGTCCAGTGGATTGCGCTGCAGGCTGATGGTGGCTCTGCCGGTTTCCAGGGAAGGGAATGTTTGGGGGCTCTGGGACTGGCTTCCACTCTAGGCAGGTCCTGGCAGTGCAGCTCATATGCTTGTCCCTCAGTTCTGGCACAGTCTGCTTGTCTGGGGAGAGCACCCCCCACTCCCCACAGTGGCTCTGAGGCCTCAAAGAGCAGGCCAAAGGAGGTGGGGTGAGGCCAGAGTCTTCACCTGGCTCCCCTCGTCCCTTCAGGTGTGCCTTGCATGTGGGCACATGAAGCTGGCTCCCTGGGGAGGGTCTTGGACAGCTGGAGGAAGTGGCTGGAGCAGGGAGGGAGTGGGGAGCTCCTTGTGTTGGGCAGACTGGGCTCTGTGGTTGTGGTGGAGGAAGATGGCCAGCTGGAGGAGTGACTGACGGGGTGGGCTGTCTCCCTGGAAAGCCAGCCCTGTGTCACCCAGCACCTGCCTGCTGTGTGAAGAATAAAACCTCTGGTGCTCATTTGTGACCCTGACATGTGGGCACAATTTTAGAAGACACCGTGGCCCCATTCCTGGAACAAATAGCCTTTGAAACCCTGGCCTGGTAAGGCTTCCGTGCTTGTCCCACCCCAGCTTCCCTGTGAGCACCTGGGTCCTAGGCGTTGCTAGGCTGAGGGTAAAGGAAGGTGGCCCCAGAAATCCCTACTGGGATTAGGGATTTAGGATACTGGAACATTGCTGGGTAGGAAGACTGGGGCCTTTATATTTCCAGTTCATTTATTTGAGCCATGAAGATGATTCCTGCCTGTGATGGACTACTGGGAGAGGAGGGAGCAAGGCAGAGAAGAATAGGCCCCTCCAGCCCCCACCACCAAGACACATTCCAGGCCAGCCTCCCCTCCCCCACTGTCTGCCTGCCCTTTGCTTCAGGAATCCTTGGTGGTTGGAATGGCCACCTTGAGCTCTTGTTGTGACTACATCTTTGTCATCACACATCATTCTGTGAACATTTGTGGGCCCTTCTCAAGCCTGAGCAACGGACATGGCTGCCTGCTGGGCATGGAGGGGCAGCCCAGCAGCCTGTGTAATAAATGAGTGTCCAGGGCAGCTCTTGTGTTCTCTGTCCTTGCCTCAGGAAACTAAGCATCACCAGTGACTTACAGTCTGGCTGGGCAGTGTTTTCCAGGTCAGGACCTGTGGCACTGCCTGCTGGGAAACCCTGCCATCGTTCTGGGGATGGCCTTGGGGCAGGGAAGGCTCCCTGGGAGGGGCAAGTAGCCAGCCCGGGCTTCAGGGAGGTTGGGGGCACTTGTAAGGCTTGGCACCCTCCTCACTGGCTGGGCCCTGTTCTGGGTGCCCGTGAATGGCCTTCTCCAGTGATGTGCAGTGCCTGTCACTCCAGGCGTAGGGTACTCTCTGGAGTCAGTGACCCTGTCGCTGCAGTGGGGCTGAGCTCAGAGGGCCCTGGGCATCCAACATCCAGGGTGGGACATGAGGATGTCCTGCATGTGGTTGGGACGGGAGGCCCCTGTGAGCCAACACGGGCCTGGGAGGACAAGTGGCGGACTGCCATAGGGACCTTGGGCTATACTGTCATCCACTGAAGTAGCCTTTGGGGGGCACTGTTTGCCAGAACATTTTCCTGGGAAAATCCAGAGTTGGTGGGTCCTCTGACATGAGCCAGTGGGCAGCTCTGGGGACTGTCCTTTTTGAGTCCTTGGGCTACCCAGGTGGCTTCCTG
Source organism: Urocitellus parryii (assembly GCF_045843805.1). NCBI lineage: Eukaryota > Metazoa > Chordata > Mammalia > Rodentia > Sciuridae > Urocitellus > Urocitellus parryii. The sequence continues at coordinate 219,095,058 of NC_135533.1, forward strand.
GGTCTGGGGCAAGACCCCGTGGCCAATAACCCTTTGACTCTTTGTGTCCCAGCAGAACTCAGAGGGGAGGCCCTTGGCTGCTTCCCTTGGTGGGCCCACTGCCTTGTGAGGGTCAGTGTGGTGTGACCACCACCTGAGTGCGGAGCTACCCCATGCAGTCTCTTGGCCTTTATCAATCTTTGGGACTCAGGCAGAGGCTGAGAGAGAAGTGGAGGTGGGTGATGGCGGGCCTCCCAGGCAGTGAGGGAGACCTGGGCTCAGGACCCAGGAATGCTCCCTCCCACTCCTGCTTCCGCATCTGTGACCTCAGCTTAGGGCATTTGCAGGAAGTGGTGAAGGCAGAGCTCTGGGGAGGTACTGGGAATTCAGAGGAGTTTCTGCTGTCCATCTTCTTGTAATTTTCAGAGTCCTCTGGTTATTCTGAATGTAGTTAGAGTTTGGGCCAGGCTTCCTGGGGGACCCAGGCCCCCATTCAGAGGCAGGTGGTACCCTGGGCAGAAAACCACAGCCAAAGTGAGGTTGGGAGGGATGGGGACCTGTGCCTGGTCCTAGATCCAGTGCCCAGGGCTCCAGAAGGAAGCACCACCCTCTTGCAGGTGTCCAGCCCACTTGGAGCTCTGTGCCTGGGCACCTCTAAGGAACTAGCGACAGGGCCCCTGAGTCAGGGCTGGGTCTTGCAGAGAGCTGGCCAGGTGGTTGGAACTCTAGCAGGTGGAGCCAGCTCTGCCTGGGCCAGGAGGGAGGCTGGGCGTGGGGCCTTGGAAGGGACATCCCTGCAGTCACTGCCAGAGAGGCTCTGGCTTGGGGATTGTTGGGGCTGTGTGCCCTCCCTTCCTGGCCCTGGTGAGATGGGGAAGAAGGGCACAACCTAGAGGAGCCTTAGGCTTTTGAAGTCACTGTTGTCAGTTGCCATATCCCTACTCTGAGAAAAATGCAGTTAATCTTGTTTACCAAACAATGCTTACCTCTCCAAATCCCTGAAGAAGTTCTCATTTGCTTCCACCTGGATTAGTTCTCACAGATGGAAGGTGCTATCCAAGTTCTCACAGCTGGAAGGCCATCCCACCTGGGCCCATCCCACCTCAGGGTCCCCTTTTTAAATTGTGTTTATTTTGCCAGTCTTGGTGGTGTATGCCTGTAATCCAGTGGCTCAGGGGGCTGAGGCAGAGGATCACAAGTTCAAAGCCTGCCTCCGCAATTTAGCAAGGCCCTAAGCAACTCAGAGATACCTTGTCTCTCAACAAAATTATAAAGGGGGGCTGGGGATGTTGCTTAGTGGTTAAGCACCCTTGGGTTCAATCCCTGGTTTAAAAAAAAGTTTATTTTGCAGCACTAAACCATAACTCAGCCCAGGCTCCTCCTTTTGATGTGTCCCCCAACCTCAAGTGCGGAGGTGAGCCACAGGTGCATCAAGTAGCATGCAAAACATTTTCCTAGGCTGACCTGGTGGCACCCCCCTGTCATCCCAGCAACTTGGGAGGCTGAGGCAGGGAGATTGCAATTCTGAGGCCAGCTTCAGCAATTTAGCAAGGCTCTAAGCAACTTAGTGAGACCCTGTCTCCAAATACTAAAAAAAGGCTGGGGATGTGGCTTAGCAGTAAAACACACTGGGTTCAATCCCTAGTACCAAAAAAAAAAAAAAAAGAGAAAAGAACAAAATTCAGCCCTGTGAGGGAGGGTCCAGGGGCGGAGGGGGCAGTGATACCTTCTGTATTGGGGCTCCTAAGCCTCAGGTTACCACTCTGTGGGCCCCTGTGCTCAGGTCTGAACTGCAGGTGGGCTACAGTCCAACTCTGTTAGCTGTGGCTCTGCCTATGGACCTGTCTGGGTCAGGGCATCACTATATGGTGTCAACAGGGGGACTTGGGTGCAGGGATGAGCTTCAGTGCCTGGAGGAAATAGATGGTCAAAGGGGATGTAACTGACCTTGGCCCCGCAGGGCAGTTGCTTTACCCTTGGTACAGTGCTCCTGGAGCCCTCCAGCTCACATCATTGGTCATCATTGGCCTGCACTAGAGTGTTCGGCTGGGGCTGGTGGAGCCAGCTTAGGGTCTGAGCAGCTCTGACCCTCCTCCACCCCTCCCTCTGGATGGAACCCACTTATTTGTTTATGTATTTATTTTGGTACTGGGGATTGAACCCAGGGACACTCAGCCCTTTTTTTTTTAATTAATATTTATTTTTTAGTTTTAGGTGGACACAATGTCTTTATTTTACATTTATGTGGTTCTGATGATTGAACCCAGTGCCTCATGCATGTTAGGCGAGCGCTCTACCACTGAGCTACAACCCTAGCCTCAGACACTCAGCCCTTTTATTTTTTATTTGAGACATGGTCCTGCAGAGTTGTTTAGGGCCTCCCTTAGTTGCCTGTGCTGGCCTCAAACTTGTGGTCCTCCTACCTCAGCCTCCCAAGTAGCCAGGATTACAGGCGTGCATCACTGCACCCAGCTTTTCCTAGGACCTTTTAGGAGTACCTTTCTCAGTTGGGCAGCTTCTGGGAGAACCTTCCTGGCCTGACCTAGGCAGTGGCCTCTCCTTCCAAAACACAAGATGTCTAAAGTCCTATCTCAGTGGCTTTGAGATGGGCTAGAGAGTGGTTTCCGTGGTGTGTGCTTTGTCTGGCCCCAGGCCTTAGCCTGTGAGTACTGTATCTGCTTGTAATCCTGGTGACTTGGGAGGCTGAGGCAGGAGGATCACAAGTTCAAGCCAACCTCAGCAACTTAGTGAGACCTGTCTCAAACTAAATAAAAAGGGCTGGGGATGTGGCTCATTGGTTAAGCCCCCCTGGATTCAATCCCTGGTACCAAAACAAAACAAATCCCAGGCCTTGATCTACTCTCTCAATATACTCGCCCTTCCCCCTGCCGCAGCCTGAAGGGGTAGGGCAGCTGACTGGGCAAGAGCAGTGGCCCTCCTGGTGCAGTCCTGTCCTCTCCTCAGTGTATGAGCTCACATTCGGGGTGCTCAGCTCCTTGGCCCTAGAGATGGGAGTGCCCCACTTATACCTGAGCAGAGGAACAGGGCAGCTGCACTTTCTGATCCTGGTGCCCCATCCCTCAGCTTAAAAAAAAAAAAAAAAAAATTAAGAAGCAGACAGTGTCTTGGTACTGGAATTCTGGCCCAGAACTGGTACTGGGCAGCAGCCTATCTGTCCACTTTTGCTACATGGCTCCACGGCTTGTCTCACTTTTTTATCGGCCCGTCTTAGACATGCCTGTCAGCACTGTATACAGAATAAATGAAGACACCATTGTACTGCTGTGCACAAGGGCTCCCGCCCCCTGAGACCACTGGCCAGCTGGCAAGATAAGGACCTGTGGCAGCCTTGTTCCCATCCTTGGCTTAATTGTGTTTGTGGAGAGGCTTTGAAGGGCACAGACTGTGCTCGCCCTGACCACCCTCCACTCCCATTGTCCTTGTCTTTCCCACAGCAGTGTACCTTGGGGGTGGGACCGAGTGTGCTCTTCAGCCCCAGGTGATGGCACTCAGGCTTCCAGGTCCACTCCTTTGTTATTTTCTGCAGGTGGTGCCTCCAACTGTGCCTTCACATCTGTCTCTTCTGTGTGTCTGCAGGTGGGCTGGGGTGAGCCTAGGGTGCTACAGGCTGCTCTCCAGAGAGCCCCTCCCAACCCTGGGTGGCAGCAGGGCTGTGGCAGAGCCACTTGCTGCTCTGGACAGTCCATCTCCGGCACTTCATGTGGTGGCCTCCTGGCTGCCCATTCTCTTCCTGTTCCTCTCAGTAGTGTCTTCTCTTTTTTTAAATATTTTTTATTTGTTGATGGACCTTTATTTTGTATGTGGTGCTGAGAATCGAACCCGGCGCCTCACGCATGCCAGGCAAGTGCTCTACCACTGAGCCCTAGCCCCAGGAGTGTCCTCCTGACAGCTGGGTGGCAGGCAGCCCCTGTGGAGTGAGCAGGCTGGATCTTTTGTCCTGCTAGTTGGACCTGTGTATCTTCTCCCTTCTGTCTCTCGACTTGTGGTCATCTTTTCCATGCAAGTGTTTTCTTTTTCAGGCTATGGGTTTCCTATGGCTGCTATAACAAGTTATCACAAAATCAGTAGCTTAAAACCGTATAGACTGCTGGGAATGTAGCTCAGCAGCTGAGCGCTCGCCTAGCCTGTGCACAGCCCGGGTTCAGTCTCCAGTATTGCAAAAATAAATAAATAAACATTTGTCCTCTTGCATTTCTGGAGGCCAGAAGTCCTAAGGTCCAGGTGTGGCAGGGTTGGTCCCTCCTGAGGCTCCAAGGAGAATCTGAGCCCTGCCTTCTCCAGCTTCTAGAGGCCACAGCCCTCAGCTGGCCAGCCATGAATGCGGTCTTCCAGTCTGTCTGACTCTCTGCCCCATTCATGGTGTTTTTCAAAGTGTTTGAATGTGTCGTGCTTTTTCTTTTTCTACACAAATGTGATCACCAACAGACCTGTTTCCTTCACACGTCTTATGCAGGTGTGACAGGACAGTGTGCTGAGTGGGGACTCTTCCTCCACCCCGAGGTGGTTGGCGCTGGGTGCTTTCTTGGCTTTCACTTTCTCCCAAGTTAGGGCTGGCCTAGTGAACTTTGCCATACGCAAAAAAGTTTGTGGGAGCTGGGCAACTTGGGGAGACCCCAGCTAGAAACAAAAAAAAAGCTGCACACAGTGGTGTGGGCCCATAATCCCAGTGACTTCCAAGGCTGAGACAGGATGGCAAGTTTGAGGCCAGCCTTAGCAACTTGGCAAGATCCTGTCTCAAAGGGAAAAGGACTAGGGATATAGCCTCTGGGTTCAAATTCCAATTAAAAACAAAAAAGTCTGTGGGAGACACTGGGCCTTGTGACATACTCACACCACTGGGTGAGCGGAGCCCAGTTCCCATGGAAGGCCTCACCCTTGTGTCCACTGCCAGAGCTGGTTGGTGGCTCAGCCCAGAGCCTTGAACTGTCGGGCTGCGTGGCCCACTGCCCAGGTAGCCTGGTCTGCCATGTCGCCTTTGCATCGTGAACTCAGTGTGTAAATTCCTTGAGCGGAGCTGGGATGTCTCTGGGACATGCTGCTGTTGGCAGTTGCCAGGATCTTGCCTGCTTCCTACCCCTCTGCATGGGCCTCAGTGGGGGCTGCTGGGACCTGGGCCAGAGCCTGGAGTCTGGTTAGTCCCAGGAGGGCTGGCTCTGCTCTCCCTGCCCTGTGGAGGCCAGCATGCGGCAGCTCTTCAGGCCTGCTCACCGGCTCTTCTCTCCTCTCTCACTCTCAGGGCTTGGCTATGATCCATACAACCCCGAACTGCCCAAGCCTCCAGCACAGAGGGAGAATGGCGCCCTGGGCCGGGGGGATGAGCCCCGCTCGGACATCCTGGAGCTGGAGCTGGTCAACCAGGCCATCGAGGCTGTACGCAGTGAAGTGGAGCTGGAGCAACGGCGGTATCAGGAACTACTGGAGACAGCCCGCGAGTACAGCTCCGCCGAGTACAGTTCCACCGGGGCTGCTGCCCTGGCCCCCTGCGGTCCTGCTACCAGCCCCACCTCAGCCCTGGACAAGGATGCCTTCCCGCTGCCCTTTAGCTATACCTCTAGCAGCCATGGCCTGCTGACCCCTGATGCCAGCTACCAGCCCACCCCTCTGGCCACCCCTGCTGAACCTGGCAGCAAGTATTCCCTGGCATCTCTGGAGAGGGGTCAAGGCAAGGTGGGAGGGGGCAGCAGCGCCCTAGAGTATGTTCCCAAGGCTGTAAGCCAGTCCCGGAGGTACGGCCGTCCTGTGCCCAGCAGCAAGTACGTAGTGGACAACTCCAAGCCGTCCACTGACCTAGAGTATGATCCACTCTCCAATTACTCAGCCCGGCATCTCAGCAGGGCCAGCTCCAGGGATGAGAGGGCCACCAAGCGGCCCCGGGGCTGCCGTGGTAGCGAGCCCTATACACCTGCTCTCAAGAAGCCCTGTGACCCTTTTGGTGGCTGCGATGCCAGGTTCTCAGATTCTGAGGATGACACCACCCCAGCTGCAGCAGAAGAGCCAGCCACAGCCAGCTCCCCTGTGGCCGAGGCCAGTCCTTCCAAGGCTGGGACAAGCCCCAAGAGCAAGATCCCTGGGAAGCCATCCCCGAAGGAGGGCCTGGAGCCCGAGGAGGGCAGTCTGCGGGAGACCAAGGAGATGGCTGTTCAGTGCGACGTGGGAGACCTCGGGCAGCCCCCAAAGGGCCCAGATGGGGTGTCCCCAGCCAAATCTGGCTCCCTAGCCAGGGCCTTGCAGGGTCAGGGTGGCCCGAAGGAAGGCATACCCAAGAAGAAAAGTGGGACCCCACTATCCCTTGGCCACAAGGACAGTGCCCGGAAGAAAGACAAGACCAAGGACAAAGACCGAGGGCGGTCTGAGAAACCAGGTGCAGAAAAGAAGAGCCTACAGACTGGCAGCCCCCGGCATAAGGCCGAGCGGCCAGAAGGGACCAAGAAAAAGCCATCTTCAGCCACCCCAGTGGCCAGCTCAGGGAAAGGGAGGCCCACCAGTGGGGGCCCCCGGCCCCAGGACTCTCGTCCCAGTCCCCACCAACTGCCAGACAGGAAGGGTGGCGGGAAGATGCCATCGGGGAAGCTGGTAGAGCGCAAGGCCCGCTCGCTGGACGAGGGTGCCTCTCAGGATGCCCCCAAGCTGAAGAAGCGGGCCTTAAGCCACGCCGAGCTCTTTGGGGATGAGAGCGAGGAGGAGGGCCCTGGGCCCAGGGCCCTGCAGGTCCGTCCCCCTGCCCTCCCCAGCCTCAGCTCAGACTCAGACTCGGACTCGGACTCCAGCCTGGGCCTTACCGCCCCGCAGCTGCCCAAACGTCTCAAGGCCTCCCCGCCCCCCTCCCCTGCATCTTCCTCCTCCTCTTCCTCCTCCTCCTCCTCAGGGGCTGGGGAGGATGCAGAGGAGGATGTGGACTACTCGGCCCTGGAGAAGGAGGTCGACTTTGACTCCGACCCCATGGAGGAGTGCCTGCGGATTTTCAACGAGTCCACCAGTGTGAAGACGGAGGACAAGGGCCGGTTGGCCCGGCAGGTGAGGGGCACCGGGCAGTTGCAGCTGGGCTCCTGGTCGGGCCAGCCTTGGGGTTCAGTCCTGGCCCTGCGGTACTCAGCCCTGGCGAGGGCCCTGCAAGGGGACGTTCCGCCCTACAGCTGTTTCCAGACGACTCGAACCTCAACGACTGGTAGAAGCTGCTCCTTCAGCACTGGCCTCTTAACTCATTTAAAATTCAGGAACCCTCGGTGGCCGCCTGCTGCCCCCCCGCACCCTCTCCAGAAAGAGGACCTTGGCTTACAGCCCGCCCAGCCGGGTTTCCGCGGCAGCGTTTGGACTGACCGTTCAGACTGACCGGCAAAGGGGTATCGGGCCCAACCCGCCCCTCGCCCTGCCCCCCTTGTCCCCTACCCCTTGCTTCTAGCCCCTCTCCCCACTCTGTCCTCTCTTCTCTGACTTCTCTCTCCTACCCTTCCTTGCCTCTAGCCCCTCTCCTCTCTTCCAGCCTCCCCTGACTCTGGTCTCTGTCCTCCTTTTCTCTTGGTCCTTCCCTCACTCCCCCAGAACATTAGGGATTCCTGGTTCTCTGGCCAGCCCTGACTTTTCTGGGCCTCCTCATCCAGTGTCCCCACATCAGCCACCAGAGGGAGCTCTCCTAAACCAAGTTGGACTTGGCTTGAGCCCTCCAGGTACAGGCCTCCAGGGCCTGTCTGGAGTCATCTGGTTCTCAGTGCCTGAGCTCTGCCCCCATGCCCTGCAGGAGCAGGAGAGGTGGGACTGGGCTCCTGTGGAACCTGCTGCTCCATCCAGGACAAGGCCTGGCTCTGGGGCCTCAGCTACAAGACCAGCGAAATGTCCTGCCTGCCCCAGGATCAGGGCCTGGAAAGGCACATCCTCCACTCGCTGGAGGGTGGTTAGAGGCAGGGTGGGGAGGAGGGCATGTGCCCGTGTCAGGTCCGTGAGGCCTGGCGGAGACATCCATGTTGAGGAGCGGCCGTGTGTTTCAGCCCCCCAAGGACGAGAAGAGTGAGGAGAAGGGGCATGCCGGCCTGACCACTCTGTTCCCAGGGCAGAAGAGGAGAATCTCGCATCTTTCCAAGCAAGGCAAGGAGGTAAGGGCTGGCATTTTGGTCCTGGGTGGAGACTCTCGGGGGAGGAGGGCGTAGCCCCTTTATCCCTGGCACCTCTGTGGATGTCAGACCCCTTGTGTTCCTGTCCAGGGAACTTGGCAGACTTGTTTCAGCAGCTGCTGTGTCCTGGGCGAGAGGTGCATTCTACCCACATAATGTCCTCAGATTCTCCCCAACGCTGGGCAGGTGTCACAGAGCAGGGGAGACCGCCATGAGTCCTGGCCCCAGTGGGCTGTGACCTGGTGCAGATTGCCCTACCTGAGCCTTTGCTTCCTCTCCTATAGCCATGGGGGACAGTGAGTTAGCACTGGAAAGCCAGGGTAGAAACCCTGGCTCCAAGGTCAGCAACCAGGAGTTCCAGTGGCTTCTGTCATCAGGCCCTTCCTGGGAGGAGGGGCCAAGGGATTCAGGAAGCTGGAGACCAAAGGAATTTTTTATCAGGCAGGATTGGATTGAAGCATTGCCCTAATCAGAGGCCCAGGGATTCCTGCCCCACCCTGCCTGTATATCAGGACCCAGTGGCATGGCCTTGGTACTGGGGAGGCTGGAGCCAAGAAGGCAGGTCAGGCAGATGCTTCTGGACCTCGGGCAGTGTGAGCTTGGGGGCCGAGTCTCTGTGCTGGTCCCCTGCAGAGGCTCAGGGGTGACTGGAGGGGCTGCCTACCCATCTTTGGAGCCGCTGCTGCCTTGCTGGCAGCCTCCCTGGGGCCACCTGCTCTGGGTGCTCCAGACAGGCAGCCAAGCCCCGGGATGTGACTTCATCCAGGCGGAGCCCCCGAGGAGGGGCCCAGCGGTGCCCCCAGCCCGGCTCCCGACTGCCCAGGAGGTGTGCTACAGGCGGGCCCAGCAGATGCAGAGGGAGTCAGCCAGCTGGCTGCAGGCCGCCCCCCGGCCAGCTGAAAAGCCCTCCTCCGTCCACATCGCTGCACCTGGCGAGAAACGGAGGATCGCCCACACCCCCAACCCCCGCTTGGCCACGGGTGAGTCCCCGCCCCAGCCCTGGCCCTTGCTGGGGGGAGGGTGGGGGAGGAGGGGCTTGGGAATGTTTCTTGTTGGGTACAAGAACAGGCAGAGCCCCAGGGTCACTGGCCTGGCCACCCTGTACCACTTAATGACCTCGAGCACTGCCCTGGGACCTCAGTTAACCTCTCTGGGGATGAGAGTCTTCCTTACTGGACCATCTTCATTATCCTCCCTGACCCAACCACCCTGGGATGTTAGAGGCCAGAAAACCAGTAGGGACTGGTACCAGGGTGGTACCAGCTCTAGCTCCTGTGGCTCTGCATCTGGCAGGTTCTGAATGAGTGGGTGTGGGCTCTCATGAGTCTCTGCAGCCATTTTTGCTGGGGTGGGTGGACTGTGTTTCTCAGGGGGCACTTTTCCCCATCATGACCACACCTCAGTGGGCAGGTGGGCAGGACATTGAAAGGGGAGACAGTCCTGTTTTGTATGAGCCTTTTCATCTCTGGTATCTGCATCCAGGAGGTCACCCTGGAGGCAGGTGACAGGTGGAATCACCTGGAGGACTCCTCAAAGTAGAGATTCTGAGCTGGGCACAATCATGGCTCAGTGGATAAGCACCCAGTACCGAAAAAAAGAAGAAGAAATGCAGCTTCTGCTGGGTGGGGTCAGGGAAGCCTCAGCACCTGCCAGGAAGGGAGGCCCTTGCTTGGGTTTAGAGCCCACCTTTGGAGCAGCCTGGTGGTTGGAGGCCCTGCAGGTCTGCCCGTCTTAGGGGCCCTTGCAAATCCAGACTCCCTGCAGCCTTGGGTCCTGCCCCATTGCCTAGGACCTTCTAGAGAAAGCTCTGTCTGGGTGATTCTAACTCTCCCCTCTCCAAAGCCACTGGGTCACCACACTCCTTCCCAAGTTGGTGTCTTCCCTGGGTCTCCTACTCATTTTTGATGCGTTGAGGGCAGAGCTGTCACAGAGCATCCTGGGCAGCCTGGCACTCCAGACACTGTGCTCCCCACCACAGGGCTGACCTGAATGAGGAGGGGTTCGTGGGTGCTTGAGCAGCCCAGGGTGTGCACTGCAGAGCCTGGAAGCTGCTAGCACCGGTCAGGGGTGGATACTGGCTACAGAGGCTCATGCACAGCTTGTCCACAGCTCTCTTCTTCCCCTCCTCCCTGGGGGCTGGCTCGAGCAGCCCTGGGTACCTCCCAGGTCAGGTGGGGCTCACGTGGCCCTGCTTCTCAGATAGGATGGGCAGGAACCATTCTAGGGCCACTGTAGTCCCAGCTGTGAAACCCCCACAAAGGGCCAGATGGACTTTGGGGAGAAGCTGCCCATGCAGATCCTTAACACGAGAGTGAGGGCATGTACCCCAGTGTGTGCCCATGTGCCCTTCCGCAGTGTCACTCCGGGTTCAGGGCCATCCAGATACCCAACCTCACAGACCCATGCCTGGTCTAGCCACCCTGAGTGACCAGCCTCAGAAACAGCCCCTCCCCCGCAGCCCTGCTCTCCTCCAGGGGCGGGAGACTGTTTGGTTTGTGACCTCATCAAAGGGACAGGCAGAACACAGAGGCAGTGCTGGGCAGGCTGGTGGCTTGTCATAATGACTGGCCGGGGCCGTCCCATACCCTCTGGTCCTTTGCCCAGGAGCCAGGGCGTCCTCCTCAGACGTCAATGCCTCGGAGTCGGGGGCCGGAACATGTGGCAGAGGCCCAGTGTGCCCCTCGCCACTCGCCAGACCACCCCGACGGCGACGTTGCCTGAGCCGGCCTCCGCAGCTGATTTTTGTTTCCCCGTCTCAATGGACTTACCAGAAAGCAGATAGAGCCTAATGCCATTTCGCAGCCCGAGCTCTGCGCCCCGGCCGCTCCCCCTGCACTCAGAGATGCACGTCCTGCTGACTCTCAACGACCGGAGCTGCCTGGTGCTGCGCAGCTCGGTGATGGGCCTCCTCTCTTCCTGTACTCACGTCCCCTGTACCCCGCCAGCCCCCACAGGTGCCAAGAGGACCCTCTCGGCCAGCAGCAGCCAGGCCTCCCATGGCCCTGAGCCTGGCAGCCAGCCGCTGAAGACGCGCACGCTGTCAGGGATGGCGTCCAAGACCACCACCACCATCACCCCCAAGCGCGTCGCCCACAGTCCATCTCTACAGGTAATGGGCACCAGCTGGCTGCCAGCCACAGGTCCCTGTTGGCAGCCTCTCCATCCCGTTCTCTGACACCCAGGAGCATGGTCTTCATTCTTCTGGGTTCCCTCTGTGAGGTCTTTTGTGCCTGTGTTTTTGTTTTATTTTTGTTCTGTGTCTTTCCCTCTGCGTGTTCAGTTAAATACTTGGGGTTTACGTTTTAGAGTGGATGAACTCAGAACCTTGGGCATACTGGGCAAGTGCCCCATCACTGAGCTGCACCTCAGCCCTCAGGCACTCTTTTATCTTTAATATTTTATTTTTCGTTTGTAGATGGACACAATATCTTTATTTTATTTTTATGGGGTGCTAAGGATCAAACCCAGGGCCTTGCACGTGCTAGGCAAGCGCTCTACCGCTGAGCCCCAGCCCCGGGCCTCATGCACTGTTTTTAGAGAACTTCTGGGTTTTGGAAGTCTGAGCCCCACTTGCCCTCCACACTCACGTGTCTCCGTTGCTGACACTGTGTGTGGTGTTTCTGTCCCAGCTGGTGCCTTAAATGCACACTGCCGTCTCTGGCATCCATAGTGCACGGCGGGGCTCGTGGTGGGTAGCATGATGTTGAGTGTCCACCCCAGGATCCTCTGTTATTTCTCTTTTTTCTCCAGAGTCTAAAGAAACCCATTATCCCAAAAGAGTTTGGGGGCAAGGTCCCCACCGTCATCCGCCAACGCTATCTCAACCTGTTTATTGAGGAGTGTCTCAAGTTCTGCTCATCCAACCAGGAGGCCATAGAGAAGGTAGGGGCCCCAGAAGTGACTGTCCTGTTGGCTGGCTGGGCAGGGCTGGTGGCTGTGGCTGCTGTGTCTAGTGGCTGGGGGCTGGGACAGTCACCAGACATTTCCCTGGCTCTCAGCCCTCTCTCTGGTACTGAGACCTGACTGGTCCTGGCAGCTCCCTGGTTACCTCCTGACCTGCTGCTGGGGCTCCAGGGTGCCTGTCGGGACCTGAGGGCTGAGTGCCGTGTGTCCTGTCCAGGCGCTGAATGAGGAGAAGGTGGCCTATGACCGCAGCCCCAGCAAGAATATCTACTTGAATGTCGCTGTGAACACACTCAAGAAGCTCAGGGGCCTGGTCCCCAGCACTGTGCCTGGTCTCAGCAGTAAGTTCTGGGGGCAGGGGCTGTATGTAGAAGATGCAGGCTGTCGCCTCCATCAGAGGGACTGGGAGTAGGGCCTGCAAGGGTCAGGCAGCCCGAAGCCCACCAAGATCCCAGACAAAAGCCTCGGGGAAGCACAGCACTGCCAGGCTGTGGCTGCCTGCGCTCGGGCTGCTGCCTGAGGTGGACCTGGCCTCTTCTCACTATTAACCACCCGCCTTGGCAAGTGTGGCCTCGGAGCTGAGGGGCCACCCGCTAATGGAGCCGCTCACAGCCTCTTCAAAGAAGAGGCTCTGGCGCCCGGGCTGTGCTCTGTGCATTAAGCTCTGGGGAGGAAGAAAGAGCCGGGTTAAGACATTTCATTACTGCCTCTCGAGAGGGTGCATTAAGCAATCAGCTGGCGTGTCCCCAGCTCGCTCTCGCCTCCCCCGCTGGCCTCCAGGCCCCCCTGCCTCCATTAGCTTCTCAGCCCGCACTCAGAGGTGTCTGGTGGCCTTTGCAGGCCTCCGGCTGTAGCAGCACAAAGCCGTGGAAGACCGCTGGATGACTGTTCAGCCAGCCCGGCCTCCCTCTCCCTCCAGGGAGGGAGAGCCTCTCCTGGGGGCCTCCGCCCCGCACAGAGCTCTCGTGGGGAGGGGCTGCCTGGCACAGCCATGCCTCCTGTGGCTGGTCGAGGCCCTGTGGGCAGTGGGGAACTGTCCTGGAAGGGCATTGAGGCACAGGGAGCTGGGTGGCCGCCGGGGGAGCAGTTTGGGGTGCCCAGCCAGCACTAGACAGATGTTTAGTGCACCCCTCTTCCTCCTTCACCCGCTTCCTTCCAGAAGCCAGTGGCCGGAGGGTCGTGTCCCATGAGGTGGTGCTGGGGGGGAAGTTGGCAGCCAAGACCAGCTTCTCACTCAGCCGCCCCAGCAGTCCCCGGGTGGAGGACCTGAAAGGTGAGCGGGTCCCTCCCAGCCTGGCCACCCTCCCAGCCCTGGCCAGGCTGCGTGGGCTGACAGGCCGCCGTCTGCAGGGGCCGCCCTATACAGCCGCCTCAGGGACTACCTGCTCACCCCCGAGCAGCTGCAGGAGAACGGCTACCCCTTCCCCCACCCCGAGCGGCCTGGCGGTGCGGTCATCCTCTCAGCGGAGGAGAAGAAGCCCAAGGACCGTGAGTTGCCTCCCCTGCCTGGGTGGGTGGGTGGGTGCAGAGGGCAGGGCTGCCCAGCCCTCACCCTGCTCTGGCCTCTCCACTCAGCCTCCTGCAGAGTCTGCTGCCGCTGTGGCACCGAGTACCTGGTGTCCTCCTCTGGCCGCTGCGTCCGCGAGGAGGAGTGCCACTACCACTGGGGGCGGCTCCGGCGGAGCAGAGGTGAGGCCCACACCCAGGCCCCACCCACAGACCCCACTGGGGCCCTGGCTGCCCGGGGCAGAGCCTCGCTGGCCACTCCCTGACCCCCTGCTGGTTTCCTTTCCTCCTCCTTTCCTGTAACAATGTCCAAATGCCCGCTCCTTGCCCCCGCTGCCTCTGTAAAAGTAGAAACGCAGAGGCTGTTGCCACCCTGGGAACACAGGGCTCGTCCTGTCCTGCTGTTCCCAGTTCCACTTGGTCTAGTCGTGCGGGCCCCAGCCCAGGCTGCTCCCCCTGCCTCGTGCTGCTTCACACCTGCCGGCACAGCCCGCTGTAGGCCCTGTCACTCCTGCAGGCCTGCGTGGTGCCCATGCCTGCTGCTTCCTGGCTTCTAAGCTGCTGGGGAAGGACCCAGTCGCTTCCAGCTCAGCCCCTGAGTTCCCCGTCCTCACTGCATAGTAGGGCCTGGCTGCCACACCACAGAAGGGGGCTGGCATCCCTCTGCTAGGAAGCCCTGTCCTGGCACGGGCCAGCCTGGTGGTGGAGATGCTGGGACACCCAGGCTGTGCCCCTGACCGCTGTCTCTCCCTCAGTGGCTGGGGGCTGGGAGACGCAGTACATGTGCTGCTCGGCAGCCGTTGGCTCCGTTGGCTGTCAGGTCGCAAAGGTGAGTCCTGCCCTGGCACCCACTTGAGGCTCTTGCCTTCTGACTCTGGACTGGTTTGGGGTCAAGGGACACATTGCAGCCTGGCCTCAGGTCCTGGCAGATGGCCCAGTTAGCCAGCCCTTACCAAGGTGCCATGGAGCCCAAGTTCCCAGAGGTCGAGGGCCCAGCCATCCTGGGAGCCCTCCCTTTGCCGTGTCTTCTCAGCCAGCTCCCAACCGCAATCCCGGCTCAGGCTGAGGGTCACCAACTGGCACAGAACCTACCTGACGTGGGGTCTGGTCTTCTCTACCACGAATGGGCTTGAGGGTGAACACAAGAGCTAAGCCTGCCCAGCAGCCCCTGGCCTGGGGGCTCTGTCCCTGAGCCCCTTTCCCTACCCCCAGCAACACGTACAGGACGGCCGGAAGGAAAACCTGGAAGGCTTTGTGAGGACCTTCGAGAAGGAGCTTTCAGAAGACACTCACGCAGGAATCTACGCCCTGGACTGTGAGATGGTGAGTCCTCCTGTGGATACAGGCACTCGTCACAGCCTGTGGGGCAGGAACTTGAGCCAGCTGCAGGTTTAGCACCGCAGCCAGGAGTGGAGCCTGGCCGCACCGTGAAGTGCAGTCACCTGAGGCAGGGAGGTGCCTGCCCGGGGCGGCTCCCAGGTGGGCGTGCCCCAGGAGTGCTGTGCTTCCCGCACACCAGAGTGGGCCCAGGGTCCCTGTGCCTCTGGAGGCAGGGGGCTTGCCCTCCACTGAGCCCTGTAGGTCTCTTGCCTGTTTCCCCATCTGTAAGTGGGGCTCTGCCTCCACCCCACAGGCCTCTGGGGGACGAGGCTGTGTCTGAGGCCTGTCCCTTGGCTCCCGCAGTCTTACACCACATATGGCCTGGAGCTGACACGCGTCACAGTGGTGGACACAGAGATGCGTGTGGTGTATGACACCTTCGTCAAGCCCGACAATGAAATCGTCGACTACAACACCAGGTGTGGCCCAGCCCCAGCAGCAGGAACCCCAGCTGGCAACTGGTTGCCAGCCACTGTCCCCTCCCCACCACCTGCTCAGCCCAGGGTCCGTTCTCCCCTACTCCCACCAGGTTTTCAGGGGTAACAGAGGCTGACCTCGCGGACACAAGCATCACGCTGCGGGACGTCCAGGCTGTCCTGTTGAGCATGTTCAGCGCCGACACCATCCTCATTGGACATAGCCTGGAGAGTGACCTGCTGGCCTTGAAGGTAGCACCCATCTGGATTGTGCCCAGAGTCCCTGTGGATCTTTGTTCTGGGCCCCATGGGATGTGGGGGTGCATCTGCCCAGGTCCTGAGGTACCCTGCCTGCCCGCCTGCCCACAGGTCATCCACAGCACCGTGGTGGACACATCTGTACTGTTCCCTCACCGCCTGGGCCTCCCCTATAAGCGCTCCCTGCGGAACCTCATGGCCGACTACCTCAGACAGATCATCCAGGACAATGGTGAGTGGCCTGCCCTGGGGGCCCTCTTCCCCGGCAAGGGCGAACAGTAACCGTGTCTGCCCTGCAGTGGACGGGCACAGCTCCAGCGAGGACGCCAGCGCCTGCATGCACCTAGTGATCTGGAAGATCCGAGAAGACGCTAAGACCAAGCGATGACTCCCGCCCGCCCACCCGCCGCCCACCCACCTCTCCTGCAGCCCCGGCCCGTCCTTAGCCCCAGGCCTCTTCCAAAACAGTGCAATAAATCTCGAGAGCTAATGCTGTGCGCCTCGCCAAGACACGGAACCCAGAAGCGGGACGAGCCAGCGCCATGAGAGAGCAGAGCGCAAAGACAAACCTGCAGCCCAGCCCCTGCCGTGGCCCCTCATGCCTGTCCCCACGTCCTTGCCCCCCTCCTAGGCCTGTCCTGTCTGAAGACTGCTGCTGACCAGGACAGACCCAGCCCCTGCCAGGTTCCAGTTGTATGTCCAGGGCAGTGGGACCTGGCCTGTCCCTGCTCTTCGTATGCGGTGACGTGGTCAGGGCAGGGCGGGCTGTTGTGGGCTTGTTTGAGACAGGGGTTCTTTTTTTTTTTTTATTTTGTATTGTTATTTTTATTATTATTAATTTAAACCTGTTGACTTGCACAGTTACCTCCCCCACCGGAGGAACAAGGCCCTGGTGCGGCTTCCCTCCTGGGGGACAGGGGCAGGCTAGCCAGACCCGAGCCAGTGGCCCGGGTGCCTTTCACAAAGATCCAGCCCAGGTGGGCCTGGATGTCCCGCTCTGGGCTCCAGAGAGCTCCTTGTGCTTGGGTGGCTGGCTTCCAGAACCGCCTCCCCTGCCCATGTAGACTTCCGTGACCTCTGAGAGCCAAACCAGCCCCCAGGGCCCGCCAGCCTCTGGACACTGTCTTCCCACCAGAGCCCCGCCCTCCTCCCCATGGGGTTCTCTGTACCCCACTCTCTCCCACCCTGGGCAGGGACAATAAATGTTTGTATGGATTTTAGACTCCATGGTCTGGTGGTGCTCCTGGTGCCCAGCAGGACCTCCGCACACACCCTGTGGGGCCACCATCCCCGGGGCCAGGTGAGGAGAGCAAGTGGGCCTTGTCTCACCTTCATCAGATGGCCTCTCTAGGCCCAAGCCATCCCTGCTTGAGGACCCTGTCCTGGAGCAGCCCTGGAGCTTGCCTGGGTGTCTTAGAGCAGCCGGCCCCACTTCCCGTCCCCTGCCTGAGGGACGCTGGGTGAGGGTAGATTCAGCCCCACCTTGCCTGCTCTGGGGGGTGCGCTGCACACACGGGCCCCTGGATTGACGGAGTGACGCCTGCTCCTATCTGCGGAAGGCCTGGCCCACCGCGTGCCTCTCCATCCCCTGGCCAGGAAATGCCAGCTGCACCAACTGTGGCTGAGTGGCCCCATCTGTGACTTGTGCTGGCTGGCTGGGGTAAGAGGAGGCCCAAGGCCATTAGGCCCTCAATTGTATGTGTCTAACAAGTCAAGCTGGAGAACTTCTTGGACCAGGAGACAGGGGGCCTTCAGCTTCAGGGCAGGGTGGAGGTAGCCTGCCATCCTGGTCACTTAGGCTGTTGAAGGCCAGGAGAGTAGGGCCGAGGGCTAAGGACATGGAGGCCACTCCCCCAGCACTTTCTGTCCCCAGCCCTGGGGTCCATGCTGGGGTACCTAGCCCTGTGGGTGTCCTTAGTTAAGTCAGGCCATCTTCACCCTTGGGGCCTGTTCTTTTGACCAAGTTGACTGTCCCCCACCTTCTGTAAACAAGGCATTTTCTAAATAAATGGTGCCGATGTATTCACAGAAGCCCGTGTCTGTGTGATATCAACTCCCTTTCCCCAGGGTGCACGTGCTGCCCCAGGGAGGTTGTGGGCAGTTGGGGAGCTCCAGAGGCTGGCCAACAAGCAGCTGATAACTGAGGGCCAGCTCCTCTTCTGCCTGCCAAACTGGTCTGTTGGCCCTGGAGGCCTCAAGGCCTTTGCACACCTGATCTTCTGTGCTTGGGAAATGCTTTGTCCCCACTGGGGTGAACCCCTGTAGAGGGTGGGGAGATCTGGTGCCACAGCTCTCCAAAGCAAGGACTCTTCTAAAGGGTACCATTTTTTTTTTTTTTTCCCTACTGGGGATTGAACTTGGGCACTCGGCCACTGAGCCACACCCCAGCCCTATTTTGTATTTTATTTAGAGACGGGATCTCACTGAGTTGCTTAGGGCCTCGCTGTTGCTGAGGCTGGTTTTGAATTTGCCATCCTCTTGTCTCAGCCTCCTGGGCTGCTGGGATCACAGGCATGCGCCACTGCACTTGGCTAAAGGGTACCAGAAAGATTTCTTAGGACCACCCCCACTGGAGTCTTATAACCAATGACTGGGTGTCAGATAAGTGCCTTTTGCTTTAATCAATCTAAGGCACCCTAAGAGTCAAACAAGCTTGCCCTTGGTTTCCAAAGCGAAGTGTTCACTGGGAGCCTCCGAAGGCGGCCACTTGGGGGAGGCAGTGGGGCCCCTGTCTTCCCCACTGCGGCCTCTTTCCTTCATTCACCCAGCATCTGCCTGTAGGTGACACTGGGAGGAGATTGGGGGACAGTCTGGCAGACACAGGCACCCTGGTCTTTTGGGTGGGGGCCAGGCCAGAGGGAGGGACCCTGCCATAGGGGCTGGATAGGGGGAAGGGCAGGAGGGCAGGAAGGGCCTGGGCAGCCAAAGTTTGGTGCCCTCCTCATTTCCAAGTTTCAGAAAGTTCTGTCTGAAGACTGCTGCTGACCAGGGATATCTCCTCGGTCTCCCTCCCCGCCACCCTCAACCGGCCCTCTGGGCAGTGCACGTGGGACAGACACCCCGGTGGGCTTCCTGCGCCCCCCCCCCCGCAGGCTGATCAGTGTTTTAACCTGGCCCCCAGCCTAGAGCCAGCACGGCGCCCGGCCGGCCGGCGGGCAGCCAGGCCACATACCCGCATGACCTGTGTCCTCCAGTCCAGCCCCACACAGTCATGCCTGCAAGGCCCGTCTTGGCGGGACTGGCCATTAACTACCGGGACCTGTTTTGAAGATCTTCCCGATCCTTCCCTGCGGAATGAAGCCCCCCCCCACGCCCCCATCCTCGGGCCGCTCCTGTCGCCTTATCTGTTTGTACTAGGGATTGAACCCAGGAGCGTTGAGCCACTGAACCATTTTTTATTAAAATAAATTTTTAAAATTCAAAATACTTTTTAAATTTTGAGGCAGGGTCTCAGTTGCTTAGGGCCGCGCAAAGTTGCTGACGCTGGCTTTGAGCTGGCGACGCTCCTGCCTCAGCCTCCCGCGCACCGGGATGACAGGCATGGCCACCGCGCCCCGCCCTCCAAATCGAGGCCTCCGGGCGGTGAGCCACTCGCCCGGGCCCCGCCCCTCTTTGCGAGGTTCCTATAGGTCCCGCCTGCGGCCTGTCCCCGCCCCCGAGCTTGTCCCCGGCCCCGCCTGCCCTCTCAGCCAGGCCCCGCCTTCTTCCTGGCCCCTCCCTCGTCAAGAGCCGGCCCCAGCCCCGCCCCCAGCCCGTGCCGCCCGTTTCAGACCCGTTGGCACCGGGCTAACAGCTCCACCAAGTCCACCGCCTGGATGCCCGGCGGCCCGCCTTAAGCAGCCCGGTCCCCCCCCCCCGCCCGGCCCGCGCAGGTGAGCGGCGAGTGCTCCACTGCTATGCGTCCTCCGGGTTTCGGCCGTCTGAGGACTTGGGTTGCAGAGGCCGATACAGGGCACCCCCTAGAGGTTCGTGCATAGGACACTGGGACGGGGTGCCAGAGAGCCTGGCGCCCACTAGACAGAGTTCCCTGGCCCGGGCTGTGCTCTGGGCATTTGAAACCTGCCCTGCACCTCCGGGGGCAATCCTGGGGACTGTGGTTACTGGGGCTCGGGTTAGTTGCAAGTGGGGTGGGAGGAAGCAAGCTGTGTGCTTCTGTCCCCAGATAGCTCTGGGCGATTCTGGCCATCTGGTCTCCTCCAAACCCAGCCCCCACCCACCGGGTCTTCCCCTCATCAAGCTGCACTTCACCTCAACCTCACTTTTCCTCATCTGGTGAATGGGCACTGGCCCCTCTCAGATTCCCAGAAGACCAGCGCTGTCCCTGAGCCAGGCCCTGCCCCACCAGGCCCTGGGGACACTCATGACTCAGATGCTTGTGATCCCAGCCCCAGGGAGGTGGAGGGTTCAGCAGAAAAGGAGAGAGTAAAGGAGAGAGGCAGTCAGAAACAGGATGGGGGACCCCCCAGGCAGAGGGCAAGCCCCCAGGAGGCGCTTGGCGCAGCCTTCGAGGTCCGGGACATACAGAGTGAGGTCGCCGCGGTGAGGAGGCTTCAACCGTGCGGGGAAAGTGCTCTGGCAGGGCCTGGGGAGGAGGGAGCGGCTGGAGTGCTGTGGAGTGGGCGCCTCTCAGGCTCAGGGTGGGCTTGGGACTCCTGGGTCCCCGCTGTTGGGTGAGGGATTATTTGGGGAGCTGCCAGGGAAGGGGCTGCTGGTTAGGGGTGGTTGGCAAAACAGACTCAGAATTCCTGAGCTGGTCAACAGAGGGTTCCCAGCTGGGAGGGGAGTGGCTGGGCCTGCTGGACCCTCCCTAGGCTCTCCAAGGCCAGACCCCTCGTGTACACTGCTGGGAGATATGACATAACCCTGGGTCTGTCTGGTCCGTCAACAAACACAGATTGAGCATCTAACCCAGTGCTGGGCCCCAGGGAGAGGGGCAGGGAGGGCAACTGGGCACGGTTGTCTTGGAGCAGGGAGCAGTGGCTCGTGGCTGGAATCCCTGGTCCGGGCTGTAATGGAGGCAAAATTGGGGTGCCATCTGGGAGACTGGTGGACGTGGGGCTGTTGCAGGTTTGGGAGAGGTTTGGGACCCCTGGGTTTGAGGACACACAGACAGTGGCAGAATTTTCTGAGCCCAGGGAGGTGGCCACAGCTACACGTGGTAGTCAGTTTAGAGGGTGGACCCCTAGGCCCTGAACTCCTTGAGGGCCCAGTAACAGGCAGTGTCCAGCCTGGGCCAGGGCCACAGGTGTGATGTTGGCCTTGGGCCCTTCTCCTTGACAGTCTCACCAACATGGGCAGTGGTACCCACAAAAGAGACCTGAAGGATAAGGAGCACACAGGTGCATGTCCTGGGGCGGAGGGAGGCGTGCCCGCGGGGAATGGGGGGGCTGGACAGGTGCATGTCCTGGGGTGGAGGGAGGTGTGCCTGCGGGGAATGGGGGGGCTGGGACTACCCCCCCACAAACATGCAGGACTTGCGTGGT
Source organism: Urocitellus parryii (assembly GCF_045843805.1). Classification (NCBI taxonomy): domain Eukaryota; kingdom Metazoa; phylum Chordata; class Mammalia; order Rodentia; family Sciuridae; genus Urocitellus; species Urocitellus parryii. The sequence continues at coordinate 219,116,109 of NC_135533.1, forward strand.
GCTGACATGGGGCTTCACACCCATCACTGAATGGGGGACTCAGGATTCGGGGCTGCCCAAGCAGGCCTTGGGGTCTGGGGTTCCTGACAGCCCATCACCAAGCCTCAGTTTACCCATCTGTAGACATGAGTGGACGTTAGTGAGTCTCCAGGCGCATTCTGAGTGGAGGTGACTCAGGGGAAGGGAGACACTCCTGGGATCCCTGTGCCAGCATCCGATGAGCACAGGGCAGGGACTGGGTTGCACCCCAGAGGTGCCAACCGTTTGTTTACGAGCCGCCCAGGCCCCTGGGGACCCATTAGTGCTCCTGCCGGCGCCATCAGCTGCCTGTCCCTGCAGCGTTCACCTGGGAGGTGAGGGCCAACGACTGGGGCTACTACAAGCAGTTCAAGAAGAAGGTGTGCCTGTGCTGGTACAGGGACAAGTACAAGGTGGGCCCCCACCCTGCTTCCCGGAGCCCCATGGGTGCCGGGCTCCCGTCACCTCCGTCACCTCCCGTCACCTGCGTGTGCCCTGCATCCTGATGTTACTCAGGCGCCAGCTCCTGTCTTGAACAGGCTGGGTTCATTCCTGTTCCCTGCCCAGTGAAGATGAAAGTCACCTGATACATACCCCCACGTCCTGGGTCCAACCTCCCGCAGGGCCTTGCCCGGAGCACAGGAGTCCCAGCTGCGGGACCGCGTTCAGCTGTCCACTAACTCTGGCCTCAGCGGTGCTCCGTGGGCCTGGTTCAGTAGACGCCGGACTGAATCTGGCCGTGGCCTCTCAGGCGCCGGCGAGGGCCCTGTCCAGGGAGGGCTGGGCTGGCTGGGGTCCCGGCCTGGCAGCACCCGGCATGCCCACCGGTAGCTCTCTTCCAGACCAACGTCATCCGCACGGCCAAGTACAGCGTCCTCTCCTTCCTGCCCCTGAACCTCTACGAGCAGTTCCACCGAGTGTCCAACCTGTACTTCCTCTTCATCATCATCCTGCAGGTGGGGCCCAGGCTGCCACCCCAGCCACGTCCTAGCCTGCAGGCCCCAGCAGCGGTGTCCTCTCCTCCCCCGGGACACCCTCCCCAGCCACCCTGGCAGCACGGCGCTATAGCCCTGGGCTGTGACTCCTGTGCTTGGACCCGTGGGTTGCCGGCCCCCACTGCAGCCTGGCACACAGAGGTGCCCAATGCGTGCTGCATGAAGGAGGGTACACCTGCCCTCCAGGCCCAGGAGGGGGTCCTGCTGGCTCTCACTGACTCCCTCGGCCTGAGCTGCAAAGCTGACCGCAGAGGATGAGGAAACAGGGTGCAGATGGGGTCCTCAGGACTGGCCAGCAGGGACAGTCAGGTCAGGACAGGGCAGGCATCCAGCAGGGAACCTCCTCTCCCTGGGGGGCACTGTTCCCAAACACCTCACCCCTCCAGCGTCTTGCTTCTGGTCTGGAGAAGGTGAGATGCTCTGCTGTTATTCACTGGGTGCTTAAGCATGATTGAGCACCTTCTGTATGCAGCTTCTAGGCTGGGCATGGGGTGGAGGGACTGAGCAGTGACCCTGACCTCTGTCTGACGCCACCTGCCCACATGTGCAGGCCATGCCTGAGATCTCCACGCTGCCCTGGCTCACTCTTTTTGCCCCCCTGGTCTGTCTCCTCGCCGTACGCGCCGCCCGCGACCTCATGGATGACATTGTAAGTGGAGTCAGGGTGGAGCTGCCCGGGGAGGGGACTGTGGGGAAGAGGGCACGCTCTGACCCCACCCTCTTGGCCCAGGGGCGGCACAGGAGCGACAAGGCCATCAACAACAGGCCCTGCCAGATCCTGACAGGCAAAAGGTGAGGCTGTGAGGGTAGCTTAGGGGACGTGCCAGGACCAGTGGGCTCCCGCATGCTGGGCCTGGCCATACAGGCGGCGTCCACAGAATGGCTGGCACCTCGGCGCTCCTGGGCCTCCTGGTTGAGTCTGATTAGGCACCTGCCATTTACCAGGCCAGAGGCTAGCCCTGGGATGGGGACAGAGAGGAAGAGGCCCTGAGGGTCTGCTCCTGTGTTGTGTGGAGCTCAGACCAAGGGGAGGGTGAAGAGAGGCTAACAGGCTTTTGGACATGGGCCCCAGGGTCACTGGACAGGAGCAAGGACTGAAGGAGGCCAGGGAGGCAGGGGAGGCCTGTGGGCGGCGGCCTGAGCTGTGCTGGCCTCGCAGTGCGACCGCGGCTGTCCTGGCCTCTCACGCCTCCTACCCCGCAGGTTCTCCTGGAAGAAGTGGAAGGACCTGTGTGTGGGGGACGTGGTGCGCCTCAGCAAGGACAGCATCGTCCCGGTGAGCCGCCTGGCCGCGCTCTGCCCAGCCCGGGAAGCGGCCGCCACCTGCTGCCACATTCTCTCCCTCCCCAGGCTGACCTGCTCCTGCTGGCCAGCACGGAGCCCAGCAGCTTGTGCTACGTGGAGACGGTCGACATCGACGGGTGAGAGTCTCCCAGGTTACCAGGCCCAGCGGAGTCGCCTCCCAGCCTCCAAAGAGGTGGGCGGCCGGGCTGCTTGGCCACGTGCTCGATCAGGTTCCTGGGGGAGGACACGGGCACTGAGTGTGCTTGTACTGACAGCTGGCACCGATGGCACAGCGAGAAGGTGGTGTTAGTGCCTGAGGAGGAGGCCCCCGCCTGGGGTCTCACCTGTTGCCCCCTTTTCATGGCCAGGGAGACCAACCTGAAGTTCAGACAGGCCCTGCCGGCCACCCATAAAGAGCTGACCAGCACGAAGAAGATGGCAGCCTTCCAGGGTAAGGGGCGCTGTGGCTGTGGCACGGCCCGGGCCTCTCTCTGAGTGCCCTCCTTGGGGCTGGCATCACATGGACTCGGGTGGTGGGCGCTGGGTGGGGTCTGGCACTCGGCCCGCACAGATGGCGACACTGAGCTGTTCCTCGACCCAGGGGTTTGGCAGCCTTGAGTGGCTTCTGACAGGCTGGTCACCACCGCCCACTCACCTTCCCTCCCTGGGTGTGCAACTAGGGGGACCTCGGGGTCCTGTGGCTGCGCAGCGGCCGCAGCATTTTGTTGGGGCTGCGTTTTCTTTTGCGCTTAAAGAGCAGCCGCACGGCCGTCGCGGGTGGTCCTGTTGAGGGCAGCCCTGGCCTCAGCTGTCCAGGAGCGGGGCTGGAGGCACGGGAGCAGGCTCCTGCCTTCCCTGTCAAGAGTCTTCACACACCTGGTGTGGGGGCAGTGGCCGCGCTGTGGCCAGTGGGGGACAGCCCGTTTCCTGCCCCACTGCAAAGGGAAGTCACTCTTGAACTGGCTCCTGACACCCAGCACTGTCTTCCCGGATGGCGGTGAGATCTGGGAAAGGGTGACTCCCTCCCGGGCACCCTGACCCGGCTGGCTCCCTGGGGACAGATTCAGAAAGAGGCAGGGACTTTTGATTGAGCTGGCCACCCCCACACCCGCCGGTCCCGCCGACCTTGGAGGATTGGCAGGAGGCTCTCTCTGGGTCCTGGCCTGGTCCAGCCACCCCACATCCCTCAGGGCATGATCCCACCTTCCAGAGGAGGTGGCTAAGGTCAGAAAGTTGGTGAAAGGTTGGGCTTGCCAGGGACTCCTCTGCCCCGCCCCCCGCCCCACTTTTCTGATTCCTACATTTAGGACCAAGTCAGGTGCCCAGTCCCTAGGATGGACTGGGGCAGGCAGGTGAGGACCATTCGAGAACCTGGCAGCCCTTCAGCCCCGCCCCACACCCGTGGTTATTTCGACCCTCAGTGAACACTGCCCTGGGTGGGTGTCTGCACCTGGAGCCATCTGCTCAAACAGGAATGAGACGGACATCATCTGTGACAGTGGATGGCATGAGGGCACGGGCCCTAGCACCCAGAAGAAGCAGGATACTGGATTAAGCTCCCCTCCCTCCTTCCCACCTTGTGCCTGTACTGAGCACCTACTGTATGCCACGTGCTGGGCCAGGCCCTGGGGAAACTGTGTGACCGTGACTGGGGGTGGCCCATGACGCTGACGATACCATCTCAGGCATAAAAGTCCACCCCACACCTAGGCCCAGAGCAGGAAAGGGGGGGTCTGGTGGGGCTGGCCCAGAGGGCCGCAGGAGAAGCAGGTGTGCACGGCCCGTGGCCATGAGGGATATCAGTGTGCAAGTCTGTGGCACTGCAGGACCATGAGGGTGTGACTAGAGCTGCACGGTGCCAGGAAGGTTTCCTGGCCTCAATAGGGGAGGGGCACAGGGAGTCCTGTGCCAACACCTAGCCACGCAGTCCAGAACTCGCCTGGCACCCCTCCCTGACCACCCAGTGGCCACAGGTACCGTGTTCTGTGAGGAGCCCAACAGCCGGATGCACCAGTTTGTGGGAATCCTGGAGTGGAACAGCCAGAAGTATCCCCTGGACATCGGCAATCTCCTCCTCCGCGGCTGCAGGGTCCGCAACACAGACACCTGCTATGGCCTGGTCATCTATGCTGGTATGGTGCTCCGGGGCCCTGGCCATGGGAGCCGTTGGGGTGGGAAAGAGGCAGCCAAGCCAGGCACTGCCACCACTATGTGCCTGCTGAGCCACGCAGGCTCCCGAGGCTCCCCTGAGCCAGGGTTCACAGGCTGACCATGCTGAGCCAGCACCCGCGGCGCTTGTGTGTAGATGGACGGGTTCGTGGTGGGGTGGACTGGCTGGTGGGTGGGATAAACAAATGGATGAGCCATGTTTGCCATCCGGGAGACTCGGAGGCTGAGGCAGGACATCCAGGTTCCAGGCCAGTCTCAAAAATAAAAGGAGCTGAGGTGTGGCTCAGTGGTAGAGCACCCCTGAGTTCAATGCCCAGGCTGGGGGGGAAATGGGTGGGGCGAATGGGTGGGGTGAATGGATGGGAAGATAGATGGATGGACAGGTACCAACCCTGCAGGTTTTGACACTAAGATCATGAAGAACTGTGGCAAGATCCATTTGAAGAGAACCAAGCTAGACCTTTTCATGAACAAGCTGGTGGTCCTGGTGAGCAAGGGACCCTGACAAGGACAGGGCTGGTCACCACTAACAGAAGCCCTATGGTCATCTTCCTGGCTTAAGTCCCCTTCCTCTGGAAAGTGTGCAGCCTGATCCGGTGAACAAGTCTTTGGGTCAGAGAACGTTTTGTTAAAATAACAGTTTTTTAAAAATGTGTGGAGGGCTGCAGTTGTGGCTCAGCGGTAGAGCGCTCACCTAGCATGTATGGGGCCCTGGGTTCGATCCTCAGCACCACATAAAAATAAATGAAGATATTGAGTTCAACTACAACTAAAAAATAAATATTTAAAAAAAATGTGTGGAACCAGACATGGTGGCTGTCCTCCCAGCCACTGGGGAGCTGAGGCAGGAGGATTGCCAGTTCAAGGCCAGTCTGGGCAACTGAGCAAGGCACCATCTCAAAATAAAAACATACCATGGCTGTAGCTCAGGGGCAGAGCACTGGCTTCCCAAGTTTTATGAAACTTGACCCTGACCCTTTGCAAACCTATGGGAAATAACAAAATGCTCACCTACACTGTCCTGAAATTTGGAACAATTCTTACAGTTTTGTCCAATCACCTTCACTGTTTTAAAAAAAGAATCAAAATAAAAGGCAGAAGGACCCTGAAAGTTGCCCTTGGGGGGCCCTTCCAGGCCCCCTCCCCCCTCACGGGCCCATGCCACGCCCTGGTCCCAGGGCTGCTTGTCCTTTCAGGGGACAGCATGCCCCCTCTCTGCTCCACCCTGCAGATCTTCCTGTCCCTGGTGGTGGTCTCCTTGTGCTTGGCCCTGGGCTTCAGTTTCAAGGTGAGAGACTTCAGAGAGAAGCACTACTACCTCTGGGCCATGCACACGCGGAGCGTGTTCATGGAGTCCTTCTTGAACTTCTGGAGCTTCCTCATCCTGCTCAGCGTCATGGTGCCCATGGCCATGTTCATCCAGTAAGTCCTCCGCGGCCGCCTGGCCCACCCCTGGGCAGGGAGGCCCGCGGCGCCCGCGTGACCGGTGTGTGTTGGCAGAGCCGAGTTCATCCACCTGGGGAACAGCATCTTCATCAACTGGGACGTGCAGATGTACCACGAGCCGCAGGACACGCCCGCCAAGGCCCGGAGCACCAGCCTCAACGACCAGCTGGGCCAGGTGCAGTACATCTTCTCCGACAAGACGGGCACGCTCACGCAGAACATCATGACCTTCAAGAAGTGCTGCATCGCCGGCCGCGTCTACGGTGGGCCCCGCCTCGGGTGGGCGGGGTGGGCGGGCCCCTCCCCAGTGGGACCCGCCCAGGGTGGGGCCACGCCCACGCCAGGCCCCAGTCTCAAGGGGTGCCCCACCATGGCCTACCCACCCTGCCAGTGCCCATCACTGAGGACCAGCGCCACTGCTGTGCCCACACCAAACCTGAATCACCGGCTGTGGCCACACTGCCGCAGACTGGCGTGGCTTCTCCTTCCACATCCGGGGTCCCTGGAAGTCTGAGGAGAGGAGTGCAGGGGAGGTGGAATTCTGAAGCAGGGTCTCTCCTCAGGTCCAGATAACAAGATGGAGACCCCTGCTAAGGTGAGTCCTGCCACCTGACCACGTGGATAGTGGGGAGTGGGCAGTGACACGCCCAGACCCAGCTGGTCACCCCCTGCCCTCCAGAAGAACCCTTACCTGTGGAACAAGTTTGCAGACAAGAAGTCCCTTTACCACAACGAGGAGCTCCTGGGCATCGTCCGGAAGAAGCAGGACAAGATGGTTCAGGAGTTCTGGCGCCTGCTGGCCATCTGTCACACTGTGATGGTCCACCAGAGTGACGGTGAGTCGAGGGGTGCTCCTGGCCTTACCTCCCATTCTCCAGCTGAGCAGTGGCTTAGAGCCCTAGGGGCCCCTGAGGTGCCCCTGAGTGTCCCTGGCCTCAGAGCTGGCCCTGTCCAGCTGGAGTGTGCTCAGTCCAAGTCCTAGGCATCTCCTTAAGGCCGTCCAGGCCTGTGGCCAGACAAGACGGCTTCACGTTGGGATCAGAGGCAGAAGGTTCCGAGGAAAAGCACGGGCAGGGTCAGGGCCTGAACCTCAGGAATCTGGTTTCAGTAGGGAGGTCACACCGGCCAGACCCAAGCGGTCACCTCCCTTGGGCTTAGAGGCTGCCCAGGATCAGAGGCTGTGGTTCTACAAACATTCTCAAGCTCTGACCTACTGATTTCCTCCCCTCCACTGTGAGGTGAGATGGGACCTGCCGTGTGACCCTGAGGACCACCACAAAGTCCCGGGGAAGGCTTGTTGCCCCTTGCCCTCACCCGACTGGTCCTCTCTCCCGCCAGACCAGCTGGTGTACCAGGCGGCCTCCCCGGATGAGGAGGCACTGGTGACGGCAGCCCGGAACTTTGGCTACGTGTTCCTGTCGCGCACCCAGGACACCATCACGGTGATGGAGCTTGGGGAGGAGCGGGTCTACCAGGTCCTGGCCATGATGGACTTCAACAGCGTGCGCAAACGGATGTCAGTGCTGGGTGAGCCCTGGACCCTCCCCACCTCGGGCTGAGGGTGGCCGGAGGGGAGCGTCAGTCGGCAGCCTGGCCTCTCCCCTACCCCCGGCACAGTCCGGAACCCAGAGGGCTCCATCCGCCTCTACACCAAAGGCGCGGACACTGTCATCCTGGAACGCTTACACAAGAGGGGTGACATGGAGATGACCACAGAGGAAGTACTGTTTGTGAGTCCCTGCTTGGGGGAAAGGTTCAGGAATAGAGAGATGGGGGAAGAGGAAGAGTGCGTGGAGAGAGGGCGGCCAGCCCTGGCGGCCATGGACTTGGGCAGGTGGTGCCCTGCACAGACCATTCTCCCCCCACCCCAGAAGCTGGGAGGGGCTGCTCTCCATCTCTCCAACCCAGAGAGATGTCTCCCTGTAATTCACACAGGGGCTGCATGGGTGGGTTGGGCTTTGGCCTGGGCACTGCCCCACCTCCAGCCCTTTCGGTTGCAAGGCCTTCCTTCCTGGGAGAGAAGCTCAGCTCTCCTGAGGTCTGCCCCACACCTGGGCACCTTGGGCTCTGCGCACAGCCCTTGGTCTGCTTGGGATGCCGCTCATTCTTTGTTATTCACAATCTCTTGGTCCTTGGGACTCACGACAGGCCCCAGCTTCAGGGGGCCTGCACCCTACCACAGGCCTCCTCCCATCATGTGTGTCCAGCCTGGGGCTCCCCGCCCTGCCCTCCTGCGGCAGTGGGCGACAGTTAGGTGTCCAGCCTGTCAGAGTCACAGAGCTGAGGAGTTTGAGGTCCATCCCCCCTTGGAGCGGGCAGGTGAACTGAGGCCCAAGGCCTCCTGAAGCTCCCCCATCCCTGGGGGCCCTTGGTGCTCTCCAGACCCCCCAACCCCTTCCACACCTGGAGCTGCCTACGGGGAGGGAAGCCTGGGCAGCTGGGAGGGGGAGCAAGGGACCACGGGGGCCCCTTCCTTGGGGCCATCGGATGAGAGTGTGCTGGGCCTTCCATGGGGGCCTGAGACAGATTGGTGTTCCTGTCCCCTCGGTGACAGGGACTCCCAGAGGGAGGGGTCGAGGGTTGGGGGAGTCCTGACCCAGGAGGGGTCCAGGCAAGCAGAGTGGAGGTCTAGAGAAGTCTTCAGGATCTGCAGGGTGGTGACCGCCGCTGCCGCCCCAGGCCTTTGCGGAGGAGACCCTGCGGACGCTGTGCCTGGCCTACAGGAAGGTGAAGGAGGAGGCCTACGAGGAGTGGAAGCCCCACCACCAGCAGGCCTGCCTCCTGCTGCAGAACCGGGCCCAGGCCCTGCACGACGTCTACGAGCAGATGGAGCAGAAACTGCAGGTGCGCCCTGTGTGGGGCTGGCATGCGCCCGGGGACCCACCCCCCGCCGGGTCCCTGCTCAGTGTCCTCCCTGTCCCCAACGTTCCACCAGCTGCTGGGGGTCACAGCCATTGAGGATAAACTCCAGGATGGCGTTCCGGACACCATCAAGTGTCTCAGGAGAGGAAATATCAAATTTTGGGTGCTCACTGGGGACAAGCAAGGTGGGTCACCAGTGCCTCTCCCCCAGCCCTCTCACACCTGGTCCATCATTCCCCCATCCACCTGTCCATCTGTTTGGGTTCAGGGCTATTCTCCATATGGTCCCTGGGAAAGGGAGAAACAGTAATTAAAAGTGTGGGGACCTTCTGGTGCCTCCCATGTTTGGGCAGCTGCCCAGCATGTGGTGAGGGTCTTGTCCTCACAGGAACGCTGCAGGGTGGGGTCCTCAGCACCCGTGTGTAGGAGATGGGTGCAGCAATGCTTAGAGAGCTTGAGACACCTCCCCAGAGGCGCTCAGCTGGGTCTCCACCGGGCTGGTGCCCACCTGGCTGCGGAGGATTTCATATGCCTGAGTGGACCCCTTCCTGCCCGCGGAGGCTAAAGCTGACATGTGAGGGGCAGATAAGGACAAACATCCAGGCGGAATTATACTTCTACATTATATTTTTCACTATGATTTTAAGGGATAAAGAAATGTTTGAGGATCCTAAGAGGTCATGCGAAGCCCCAGTCTTGCACTCACCTCGTTCCCAGGGTCCAGCCCCAGCCAGCAGACAGTCTCAGAGCTGGCTCTCACTGGCTGACCTGGGTGACCTGGCCTTCACTGAGCCAATTGCCATGGCTGGGGGTGGGGTGCGCCGCGGCGATTGGCAGGGCTTTCTGGCTGGGCCGTGGAGGCGCTGAGCAGGGCTGGTTCGCAGAGACAGCGGTGAACATCGGCTTCGCCTGCCAGCTGCTGTCGGAGAAGATGCTCATTCTGGAGGAGAAGGAGATAAAGTGAGCTCCAGGCTGGGCGGGCGAGGTGGGAGGGAGGCCCTGGAGGGAGGGGTGAGGGAGGCCCGAGCTGACCCCAGCTGCCCCTCAGCCGCGTCCTGGAGACCTACTGGGAGAGCAACAACAACATGCAGACCAACAAGGGCTACCTGAAGTTCGTGTCACAGGTCAAGCTGGCCATGATCATTAACGGGGACTTCCTGGTCAGTGTCCACTTGGGGTGGGCAATGAGAGTCTTAGTATGGGGGAGGAGCCTGGGGGAACTGCAGGCTGGTGGTGGGCACCCCAAAGAGCTCCCAGGGGAGGCTAGTCAGGACCTCGAATGAAAACAGAGAGAGATGGCATGGAGGAGGCTGGAGCAGGTCCAGCCAGGGATGGCGATACCGGGATCTGGGAGGGCAGTCTGGGAAGGCTGTTGGACAGGGGCTGAGCCTAGAGAGCCCGGAGCAGGCAGAATGATGCCCCCTCTTCCCCCTGTGCCAGGACAAGCTGCTGCTGTCCTTGCGAAAAGAGCCCCGGGCTCTGGTCCAGAACGTGGTGGTGGATGAGGCCACCCCGGATTCTGGCCAGGTGAAGAGGGACTACCTTCAGGCCAGGCGGATATCCCTCATGTGGCGGAGCTTCGGGACCTCCGTGGCCTCTTCCGAGTCCAATACTACAAAGACCCCAAACAGCCCCGAGGTGCTTCGGGAGCGGGCCTTTGTGGACCTGGCCACCAGGTGCCAGACGGTCATCTGCTGCCGGGTGACGCCTAAGCAGAAGGCTCTGATAGTGGCGCTGGTCAAGAAATACCAGCACGTGGTGACCCTGGCCATCGGGGACGGTGCCAACGACGTCAACATGATAAAGAGTGGGTGGTGGGCAGCAGGGATGAGGTGGGGGGCCTGGGGGTGCTGGGGGCCTGGCAAGCTGGTTGGGTGGCTGTGGGCTGACCAGCTGCATGTGCCCTGCAGCTGCCGACATCGGCGTGGGGCTGTCGGGTCAGGAGGGCATGCAGGCGGTTCAGAATAGTGACTATGCGCTGGCCCAGTTCCGCTTCCTGCAGCGCTTGCTGTTGGTGCACGGGCGTTGGTCCTACATGCGGGTCTGCAAGTTCCTGCGGTACTTCTTCTACAAGACGGTGGCCAGCATGATGGCTCAGATCTGGTTCTCTTTCTACAACGGCTTCACCGCCCAGGTGGGCACCAGTGGGAACAGTCTCCCCTCAGGAGCAGCAGGTGGGCCCGCACAGAGTGCTGGGGCTCCCCCTGGGCGAGGCTGGCCTGAGGTCACCCTGGGCTGCATACGTGGAAGTACAGGGTCCAGACCCGGGGGAGGGTCATGACTCACAGGTGCTGTGTGCCTGACGTGCCTCGAGGGTCCTTTGGTGAGTGAGTGCCGTGAAGCGAAGGCGTGCTGCAAACGCACTTCCCCTGGGGCCATCGAGGGGACTGAACCCCAGAGGAGGTGATGGTGGGAGCTGGGTCCCTGACTCCTAGCTGCTCACTGGTGAGGCAGTGTAGACTGGATGTGATTTTCCCTTAGTGTAAGGAAATGGCCTGGAATTCCACTTTTCCAGAGGTAGGGAGCTGCCCCTCACTAGTCCTGGGCATCTGAGAGGGAGCTCCCCAGAAGCACCCTTGCGTGTCCCCTTCCCCAGGCCTGGAATCAGCCACAGCCTCAAGGAGCCCTGTTTCTTCATTAGTGAGTGGAAGTTAGACCCCACGGTCTGAGGTGGTGGGGGCTCAGAGCCACTGGGACGCTCTTACCCTTTCAGAAAGCAGAGCTAGAGACGTGCACAGACGGACTGGTGTGCCTCTGGACCCACCCTCCCTAGCTGTCATATCTGCCTGTCATCTCTATTGTCTCCTCTCTCGTCTGCCACCCATCACCTCTACCAGTCCTGGGTCTGTTGCCCACCTACCTATCTTATCAGTCTGTCTGTCTGTCCATCTCCACAGTGTTTCCACCTGGGAGGGGTCTGGGCTGCTGTCCCTGGGGCTCTTCCACTCTGCACCCCTCAGGGGTCCCCTAAAGCTAAGGTGCTGTGAATTGAGAACTGCCTGCAGATCCTGCTCTCCAGCCGGTCCACCTGCCGCTCTTTAGGGGGCCTCCATTAAAGACAGACTGGAAGTGCTTCCCACAGAGGCCGCCTTCCCCACCTTCCGCGCTCCAGCCTTCCCCGGCCTCTCAGCCCCGTCCTGGTCTAGTAGTAGGTCCAATTTTGGCCTGGACCCCTCCCCAAGTGCTTGGCCAGCTTGGCGGGGCTCCTGGGGCCCAGATGTGCCTAGGCCCCTGGCCATGGGGCGTCTGAAGGCCACCCTGTCCTCCCCCGCTCCCGGCACAGCCCCTGTACGAAGGCTGGTTCCTGGCCCTCTTCAACCTGCTCTACAGCACCGTGCCGGTCCTCTACATCGGGCTCTTCGAGCAGGTGAGAGGGGGGCCTTCTCCAGCCGAGGGCCGGGGCCAGGCTGGGGGCCACAAGCCAGGCCCAGAGTCCCGGTGGCAGGGTCTGAGCCCCGTCTCATGGGGAGTCCTCAAAGGGGCCTCTTGACAGCACCCCACACCCCACAGAGCCTCCTCGTGGGAACCTTGTGTGACCAGTGGCTAGTGGGGGGTCTGTGCCCTTGGGTCCTTCTGCCCCCGCCCTGCCCCATGAGCCTCCACCCCTAGGACGTGACCGCCGAGAAGAGCCTGCAGATGCCCGAGCTGTACACCGCGGGCCAGGAGAACGAGCTCTTCAACTACTGGGTGTTCTTCCAAGCCATTGCCCACGGCACGGCCACCTCCCTGGTCAACTTCTTTGTGACACTCTGGGTGGGCCACGACTCGGTGGGACCCTCCAGCTTCAGTGACTACCAGTCCTTTGCCGTCATTCTGGCCCTGTCGGGGTTGCTGTCCATCACCCTGGAGGTAGGCAGCCCCGGGCCCTCGTCCCCCTGGCCTCTGCTTCAGGGGCCCCACAGGGGGATCTGGGGCTCCTGGTCCTCAGCTGCACCCTTCCCTGTCCAGGTCATCCTGATCATCAGGTACTGGACAGTCCTGTGCCTGCTGACCATTTTGTTCAGCCTGGGTTCCTACGTCATCATGACATATGCCACTCAGAGCTTGTGGCTCTGGAAGATGTCACCCAAGGCCTTCCCATTTCTGTGTGAGTCCCCAGTAGGGGTTGTGATGTGGGTGCCCACAGTGTGGGAGGTGGCCCAGGCACGGGACCGTCCTTGATGACAGCTATGCAAGGGGGTGGGCAGATCACAAGTCACCCAGTGAAGGGTCCCAAGAAAGGGGCTGAGTCTCTGGAGTTTGTGCATGGTGACTGCAGGGGAGGGGAGAGGAAGGAGGTGGGGGCACCATGCGGGCCCTGCCACGTGACTCACACCCTGCCCAGATGCTGACCCAAACGTGCTGGCCCACCCCTCGAGCCTGCTGGTGATCTTGCTGAACGTGTCCCTGAGCACGCTGCCCGTCCTGGCCTTCCGGGTCATCTACCAAGCGCTCAAGAAGCCACGTCGTGAGGTGAGGCAGGTCCAGGGTCGGTCCAGAATCAGGTTCCGGCAGGACACTGGTGGGCTCCCTTGGGGAGGGAAGGACCTGGCCAGTTCCCGTGCACCCAAGGCTGTAAATGCCCCCAGGAGGCAGTGACCTCAGGCCAGCCAACAGCCTGGGGCAGCCCGAGTGCCCTGTGCTGCCCCTTTGCCCTGCAGCCAGAAGAGGAGGCCCTGCCTGAGGACATTGTCACCGTGGAGGCCGCACCTGCCCTGCGCAGGGGGACCCCCGCCCGGCGCTCCAGCTACGCCTTCTCCCACCTCGAAGGCTACGCGGACCTCATCACTCAGGGCACGAGCCTGCGCAAGTCCGCCAGGAGCGACAGCGAGGACCTCTCAGATTCCACCGCCCCCTCCCACGCGGAGGTGTCCCTGAGCCGCAGGGAGCCCCCCGGCCTCACGCGGAGGGCCTCAGGCATGAAGAGGAAGGGTCTCCAGCGCCCCAGGAAGCCGTCCTTGGAGGACACACAGACCTGGAGTGGGTCAAGCTCGTCCGGGGCTGCAGAGGGGCTGGGTGCGTTTCCCTCAGAGAGCCACTCCACTGTCAGCAAGACGTCACCTGCAACCACGAGCAGGTCACCGGGGTCCAACCAGGAAAACAAGCCACTTTCTGAAGATCAGTCTGGGCTCTTCGCGAGTCATCCTCTGCCTTCGGGCCAGACGGTGAAGAGCCAGCCAGAGCCCCTGGAGGCACGGCCGCCCTCGGTCCAGACCCCGATGGGGGAGAGCTGGCCGGGTGTCTGGCGGAAGGAGCGCCACCCTGCCACGGAGGCGGTGGCGCCTCTGCCCCCACCGACGCCCGCCGCCCCGGCAGAGGCTCTGCTGCCCACCCTGGAGGAGTCGCCCCCGAGTGAGCAGCCCATGGAGGTGGAGCGGGGTCCTGTGGAGAGGCAGCCCTCGCCCATGGAGTGGCTGCCAGAGCTGCCCGAGAACCAGTCGCCACCCGGTTGAGCAGGGCAGCCGCCCCCAGAGGACCACTCGCTGCCCCGCAGACGCCACCAGCAAGCCGCAGCCTGCCTCCGATGACCAGGGCCACAGCTTTTCATTTTCTAATAAACCAGGGTCCCCCTGACCCCAGGGTTGTTTGGGGCTCACTCCTTTCCCCACCTGGGGAGGGGGCCGGCCTGCCTTTGGGCTGCCCCGGGGCGTGGGCAGGGGCTGCCCCTTCTCCTGGCTCTGGCTGCCCTCTCCTGGGGACCTGGAAGGCCCCCACCCTGGGGACATCGGCCTTCAGCAGGGCTGTGGGGTGGGCCCCAGGCTGCTGTGGCCCAGGGGCAGGCTGGGCCAGGACCCCGGGGCCAAGCCAGGGAGAGGCAGACCCCCAACCCTGGCCGTCCCCCCACCTCCCGGTGGGGCTCCCCATGGGCTCCCGTCCTCCCCCCCCTGCAGTCAGCCAGCACACACACCCAGGTGAGTGACTAGAAAATAATTTATTGAAGGAAAAAACCAAAACAAACCCAGCACAAGAATGGTTCACAATGAGGAGGGTTTTTTGTTTTTGTTTTTTAACTTGTAAGCCTGTGGCTGAGGGTGGGGGTAGAGGGGGCTGCTGGTCCCTCCCGCACTGGGAGAGAGGGGACTTTGGATGATCTGAATAGGGTCTCCCCTGTCAGCAGCCCCTTCCAACCTGATTAAAAGCTCTGGGGGCCTCCTTCCCCCCACAGCTGAGGTACCCCTCCAAAAACAGCTCTCGAGGGTCTGATGGGGTCCCCAGGAGGAGCCCCGTGCCCTGGGGTCCTGATTTTGGTCAAACCACTTGGGGCTGAGAAGGAGAATGGCCAGGAGCCCCCACCCCCACCTCTCCAGGGCAGAGGAGGCCTTCCGTTCTGCAGGGAGCAGGGCACCCCTGCCCGGGGCCTGTCCTAGGAAGTGGGCGGCCACCTCCTCTCTGCAGCCACGCCCAGGAGTGCAGCCTGGCCCCCTGTCCCCAACTCCGGGGCCCTGGCCTCATGGTAGTAGCCGAGTCACAGGCAGAGGGACATGGTCCCAGAGCCATCATTCCTGGTCCTCCAGATCCCCGAGTGGGCCAGGGGATGGGCTCCTGTCCAACCCAGGGCCAGGGAGGCTGAGTGTCTGGTGGAGTGGGGTATCGGGCCCTGCGGCTCTGGGGAGATGGGGAGCACCCAGCCCCCACCCTGGGTGACGAGGCCGCACTTGATGGTCTTCTCCTGTGACAAGACATTGGGAAACCCAAGTAAAGTGAAACCAGCTGGGTGGGGGGTCTGGGAGCAAGAGGGGGCTGACACCCAGGGGCACCCAAGGCCTGCGGGTGGGCAGGCAGCGCCCACCCAGCCAGGGCAGGCGGGCGGCGCGAGGGCCAGCCCTGCTGGCTTTGGGACCTTCTTTCCTCTCCCTGGGGCTCCTCAGAAGGGGAACAGAAACACAGAGCAAAGATGGCGGCATGGATACAAAGATGGACGTGACCCCGGCTGCAGCCCCCCACCCCCCACTCATTACATTATCGCCAAGAAAGAGTAACATTAGCCATGCATCAAATCAAACTCCATTTTGTCTTTTTTTTTCTTTTTTCTTCCTTTTTTTTCTTAAATTACATTTGAACACAGAACACACAGAATAATAAATACTCTTATAAGACATGACTCCAAAAAACGAGAAACAGAACAAGCCAGAGATCAGAAAGGTACACCTGGCACACCCTCTCTCTTTCCCAAAGACTCATCTCGATGAGCGTCTGTCAACCGCCGGTCCCTGCCTCACAGCCCTGCCCTCCCGCCCTCTGACCACCGGCTGCACCGCCCTGACATTCAATACGTCTCCTACAGAACGGGCCAAAGAAACGACATGCCATCGTCTGCAAAATTATAATTTAACGGTATAAAGCTTCAAGTCACATTTTCCAAAAACTAGCTAAGGATTTTTTTTTTTATCACATAAACTATACATTAAATATTTTGAGGTATTTCAGAGAAAATTGTCAAAGGCTTGAAGGAATTGTGCTGGAGATCGGGTTCCCTGTGAGGAAAATGATCTTTGGTATGGGATGATCAGGTGGGTGTAGGAGACATTTGGGGTCCAGGCCCGGCAAAGGGGCTGGCCGAGCTCAGGCAGGGCACAAGAGCCGGTGTGGGCGTGGTATGTGTGTGTGTGTGTCCATGGGGACTGGGGGTGCAATGCAGTGGCCAGGGCTTGCGTAGCAGGCACCAGGCTCTGGACTCCTTCCCCACTGCTGAGATAGAGAGATCCAGGAGCCCCAGGTGCTTTGAGGAGGCTTCACCTGACCTGACCAGGGAAGTCCAGGCTAGAAGATCCACATGGAGGACCGCCTCCCGGCAAGGCCTCCCCTTCCACAGGACCCAGGAAGCCCCTGGCCCTGGCCCTGGGGTTGGAAGGCAGGAGCCACCAGTCCCTGTGTTCTCAGAAGGGCTTGCCCTTGGGCAGGTCACTGCCTGGGAGGGACACGCTCACTTGGCATAACTTAAAAGTTTGCTTCTGATCTTAAGAGCAATGAAAAGGGTTTAGCCAGCCCTGGGCCTGTGGGACTCGGAGGAGCCCCAGGCGGCCAGGCCTGGGGAGGGAGCTCTAGACCTGCCCATCAGAAATTGGGGGGGTGAAAGGGGTAAAGGGGGCCCAGGTCTTAGTGGGGAGCCTGTGCTCCCCCAGAATGGCATTCAGTGCCCAGGGACCACCATGAGGCATAGGAGGCAGTGTGTGTGTGTCAGTGTGAGTTTGTGCATGTCTGTGTATGTCCTCATGCATGCGTCTGGGGCAGGGTCACTTGTGAGTGGGGAAATGGGGAGTTTTCACTTTGGGGATTCTGCCCCAACACCCAAAGGTTCTAGAAGCATCCTTCAGATGGGTTGCTAAGAAGCTGGGAGCACAGCGTGTCGATAAGGACAGAGGACACTCCACACACATCTTTGGTTCAAGAAAAAGGCACTCATCGACCTCGCTGTCCTCTCTCCCTCGTTCTCTCGCTCTCTGGGGGCAGGGCAGCCTCTGGCTGCGGGGGACCCTAGCATCCAGCACAAGTCCTTGGGGGAATCTTTGGTATCAGGCGTGATTTTTCCAATCACAGATTGAAGGTTGAGTGAGGTAGCCTTTACCTAGGGGGGTTCATTGGAAATGTCTCTTGCGTTCTCCAGGGGAAATGGGGGGCCCTCCCTGGGAGGCAGCCCACAGGTGGGGCCAGGGGACCGGTGGTTGGCTTCTGGATCTGGAACCCCAGGGGCGTGGGTCCTGGGATCCAGCTGCTGGCCAGTCCTGGAGGTCACCCAGAGGAGACAAGATGAGCAGGATGGGTGGGTGCTCATCTTCATTTCTCACCCTCCCCCCTGCATTTTTTTTTCTTTTTTTCTTTTTTGGCAAAAAAACGGAGCAAGCAGATTCCAACTTCCTCAAAGTCGTCCTTCTCTCCTCGGGGAGAGCTGCGGCAAGCGCACAGTCCACCTCAGGCTCCTGCAGGCTGAGTTCTGCACCCCAGGCGGCAGGGGTGGGGTGGGGTGGTGAATTCCAGGGGTCAGGAGCCAGCCCAGGCCTGGGCAGCTGGGTGCTCCCAGGGCCGGGGCTGGTGGAATCCAGCGTCGTCTCCTGGTTTCTGGGTTCTGTCCTTCCCTGGGTACCACTCGTCAAGGTGCCTGGAGATAAAGTGAATAACCAAGGGGGCGGGGGCGGGGAGGGAGGCGTCTGGGAGTTACCCGCATGTTGGAGCTGGACCCCGGCGGTCTGGGTGGGGGTGGGAAGGGCGCTGGCCCGCAGGCCCCCTCCCCGGGCTTTAAGGCAGGCAATTCTTGGCACAAGGAGTCCTGGCCGCTGGGAGGGCAGCTCGGTTCTCGGAGTAGGGCGCCGTCCTGCCAGCGGAGGGGGTCGGCGTGGGGAGGGGGGGCTCTGCAAGGACCCAGCTTGACGGGGGTTTTGGCGACTTCCAGGGGGCCGAGTTCTTGGGGAGGGGACAGGAGGCGCTGGGGAGGAAGGAGGGCAGGCCTTCTGCCTTCCTCCGTGGGTCGGGGGTCTGGCGAAAGGGTTAGTTATTCTTAAAATTCCTTTTTTAAATACCCGGTTTATATTTCTAGTATGTGCTTCTTGACCCGCTTTAGGGAACGACACAGTGAGCCTGGTTTTCCTCGAGGCCCCTGGCGTCCTGGGTGAGGGGCCCGGGGAGCTCCTTTCCGCCGTCCCCTCGGGGTGGGGGGCTTCCTCGGCTGGGCGGGGTGGGGGGGCCCTTGTGCGCTCGGGCTGGGGTGTGCGGTCCCTCCCGGGCGGGGCGCGCGGCACCCCTGCAGCGCCCGGGCTGGAGGGAGCCTCAGGCCTTGGAGAAGGTGGCGGCGGCCCCCGCAGGGCCCCCGGGGGCGGCGCCGGGCTCCTCGGCCCAGCGGTTCATGCAGCGGCGCCGCGCGTTCATGAAGAAGTTGCTGACGGTGTTGAGCTCCAGGCCGAGCTGCTGCGAGATGGTGACCTGCATCTCCTTCGACGGCCGCTTGTTCTCCTTGAAGATGGCGATCAGCGTGCGCCGCTGCAGGTCGGTGAACACCAGGCGCTGCTTCTTGGGCTGCAGCGCGCGCTCCTTCTGCTGCTCCTGCTCCTTGCGCTTGCAGGCTGCGGGCGAGCAGGGCCGCGGACAGCGCCACCGCGCGGCGGCCGCGGGTGCGGGCCGGAGGGCAGAGCCGGGAGGGTCGGGACCCGGAAGGGAGATGGGGTGGGAGGACAGAGCAGGGAGGAAGGGGACCCAGGACAGATGCAGGGGATGCAGAGCAGGGAGCGGGGGACGGCAGGGAAGCATGGAGATGACCAGAGAAGGGGTAGGATGAAGGACCACAGGGGCAGCGGGAGGGACAGCGCAGAAAAGGAAGGTGAGGACAGAGGGTCACGGGGCAGGAGGCAGGTGGGGAGACAAAGAGTCACAGAGTGAGCACTCTCCACAGCCAGCTCCCATCCCCCTCCCTGGGCCCGTTCCCGCCCCTCCCCAGCCTCTGGCCCCCAACCCCCTCATCCTCCCTCTCCAGCAGATTCCCGTCCCTAACCCCCAAAGGCCGGCTTTCCCCTCCTCTCTGCAGCCCCAACCTGGGGGATGTCGGAACCCACAGAAACGACACCGTGGATTATCCAATCGAGGCAGACCTGGGTGGAGAAGGTGGTGAATCAGCCAGCCCTGGGCGCACCACAACCCCCACCACCCAGCGTCTGTGAAAGGCAACCAACATCCAGAGCGAGGGCCCTGGGGACCCTGTGCCAGGCAGCCATTGGCACCCACAGCCCAAAGCAGATGTCCAAGCGCCTCCCACAGGAGCCCCTGAGACCTCCTTAGGCTGGCCTACTCCAGTGCCCTCTGCAGCTGAGAGGGTCTAAAGCTGAGGCCTCCAGAGGGGAGTGAGGGTTCAGGGCACCCCTCCCTCTCTCAAGGGGCAGGCCTCGCTTCCTCTCTGCAGGGAGAAGGCCCCCAGCAGCCCCCACCACCCTCAGAGGCTGGGCAAGGGGAATAGCATGGAGCTGAGCCTCACTCCCCAGCCTCAGCGGCAAGCCCCCCCCAGGACCCACTGAAAGGACAGGTGGGCAGGCACCACCCACCAGGACTGGCTCCCCACAACAGGGGCTGGGGGGCTGTGGCCTCAACTTCAACTTGATCACAATCGCCTTGTGGAGTTTGTCCCATCCCAAGTGCCTCCTCCAGCCGCTCCCAGGCACTGCCCTCCAGGTCCCTACTGCCAGCCCCTCCTCTGTGCCAGCCCCAAGACACACTGGGAGCACACAGCAAAGCTTTGGGTTTCAGAACACTTCAGACCAGATGTCCACCCAAGTCCTCAGAAATAAACGGGTAAACTGGGTGTGATGGCGCACGCCTGTGATCCCAGTGGCAAAGTTGGCCGAGGCAGGAGGATCGTGAGTTCAAAGCCAGCCTCAGCAACTTAGAGAGGCCCTAAGCAACTGAGTGAGGCCCTGTCTCAAAATAAAAAAGGGCTGGGGATGTGGCTCAGTGGCTAAGCACCCTTGGGTTCAATCTCTGGTACCAAATAAGTAAGTTAAATAAATATTCCCTGCACTGTGACTCATTTCTTTGGGGACAGGGTTTTGCCCATTTAGAGTGTGAAATGACAACATCTCACTCTCCTTCTCCCTCTGAGGAAGATGCTCAAAGTCTCTAATTGGCTGCTTCAGATTTTATGGTTAAGCAAGATGGACACAGTTTATTGGATATTTTAGAAAATCATCTAATGGGAAGGTGGAGAGAGTATCAAGAGAAATGGTTAATTTCAGAAAAAAAATCAACAAGACAGGAAAAGCTATCAATATTGTCAGGGGGCGAGAGAAATGTATTCATGAAACAAGAATGTGGTGCTGCTAAAGAAAAAGGACAATTAGAGAAGAGGAAATGAAAAAGGGAGCCGGGCTATAGCTCCATCCCCAGCGCGGCGGGAGTGAATGATCTCCTGTGAAGATCGGATGCTAAAGTCAAGCAAATGTCCCAGAAAACAGAATAGAGCAGATGCAGTGACAGAGGAGACAATTACCACGAAGTTGGAGGACAGAGTCGCGAGCAGGTTTGTCACTGGATCAAGAGGGATCAAACACCAGAGGAAGAGATGATCAAATAACTTAGAATTACTTCCAGATTGAGGGCCAAGAGGCTCTCAGTTATTCACATCAATGAATGAGAAAAGGCACTGGCCAAGACCCATCCTCGTGAAATCTCAGAGCCCTGGGAATACAGGAGAGACCCTGAAAGCTTCCAGAAAGGAGGCCGGATGTCACATCAAAGCTGGAGAGTCAGAGTGGCCGTGGGCTTCTCAGGAACTAGGAGAGCGTGGGGGCAAGGCTTCCAAGATCATTTTTTAAAACCAACCCCAATATTTTATTTATTTTTTAAAATTTCTTGTTTAGATGTTGATGAATGATTATTTTATCCATTTATTTACCTGCAGTGCTGAGAATCAGACCCAGTGGCAAGTGCTCTCCCACTGAGCCACAAACCCAAGGCCTCCGATGTCTTATTTAATTTTAAGGTTTTGGGCTAGGGATGTGGCTCAAGCGGTAGCGTGCGACCCGGGTTCGATCCTCAGCACCACATACCAACAAAGATGTTGTATCCGCCGAGAACTAAAAAATAAATATTAAAAATTCTTTCTCTCTCTCTCTCTCCTCTCTCACTCTCTCTTTTAAAAAAAAATAATTTTAAGGTTTTAAAAGGCAGTGCTTATCCATTATCTATTTTCTATTATATTGTCTATTTATATAGGCGTGTGCATCCACACACATACAAATATGCTTCCAAAATTCTGAGGAAAAAATACTCCTATATTCCAATCGAGTTGCCAAATTTCCAAACTTTAGGCCTGAAGGCAGAATAAAGGTACAGTCAAGACAGTCCAGAGTTTCAAGTCGGCGTTGGGCACACCCTTCCTCAGAAAGCTACTGGAAGTTGTGCTCCATTCAAATGAGGAGGTAAATCAAAAAAGGGAGATGTGGAATTCAGGAAATGTGATCCAACCTAGGAGAAAGAGAAAGGGCTCTCTGAAGGATGAGGACGCCCTCTGGAAGACCACTGGACAAAGCTGTCACCCACCTGACCCACAAGGGCATCCCCACTCAGACCAGAGCAGGAGCCCCAGGGGAGGGGATAAGGGAGGAAGATCCTGTGGAGGAGGTTTTGCATTCTGTTGGGGAGCGTGGGAAGAGCTGGTGAGTGTTAGCTCCTGGAGCAGGTAACATTTCCACAAGCAGGGAAATGGAGTCCTGGCATTCTACATGGCTCAGTTGTGGGCAACAGGCACAGAAACCCTGATAACGTGAGTTATTGAATATTGATTTAGGCAAAAGGTTGCATTTGTACCTAGACTGAGAGGTGGGCAGAGGGTGTGGCCGAGGGTGGTTGAATAGGGAAAGAAGGCAGGGACCAGGGCTGCAACTCAGTGGTAACGCCTGCCTCAGGGACTAGGTTCCCACCCCAGGACCAAAATACTTGGCAAAGTTTCCATGATGAGCACTGTCCCTGGCAGCCTTACGTGTGTCCCGCCAGTGGGGAACAAGGGCGCCTCCAGGTTCTTGCAGGCTGAGAAAACACTGGACAGAAACGCCTGGAACCACTCCGGATCTCCAGCCTCTTGGGGGCTTGCTACCCTGTACAGGCCCCAGCGACCAGAGAACACCAAGGCTCCGGCAGCCAGTCTAGGGCAGGAGTCGAAACCCAGGCCAGGCTTTGAAGTGCAGGGCCTTTCGTGCACACCTCTGGCCCTGGGTACCTCACTCGTCACTCCCCAGCAATTTACTCCGGATCCGTGCTCCTTATCGGAGGGACGTGCAGATGCTGAGCTCACAAGACGGTGGTGTCCCGCCCTGCACGGATCCTGTCCCTCCATTCTAGTGACCATAGTTCCGCTTGGACTTGAAGGTGAGCCACTGGCCCGGGCTGTGCAGCCAGGGGCGGTACAGGAACCGGCGCAGGCCTCGGGGACCCTCCAAGGAGGGAGGACAGGCGGGTCGCCCCTACCCACCACCTCCCCGGTCTCCATCCAGTGGCCTAATGGGGACCCCGCGGCAGAGGCTGGGGGAGGGGTTGGCGCAGCAGAGTCGTGGTGGAAAAAACTTCGCGTTTTGTCGATCACAGCAGAAAGAGGCTCGGCTGTCCCCGCCCTTCCCGGCGTTCAATCTAATTACAGCTCCTCACAGCCCCCAGCGATCGATGGCGCTCCCGTCGGAGCTGTTTACCGGGAGCAGCTTTTGTCATTCGTCCCATCCCCCACAGCCCCGGCGCAGCCCCTGGCCAGCCCAGACCCGGCCCCTCGCCAGCCCTTTTTACTGAGTGCGGTCCCGAGGGCTGGGGAGAAGGGAGCCGGGAAGAGACTCAACCACGTCCTCCCAAGGCCACTGTGGCTCCCACCTCCATAGCCCCCTCCACTCATGGTCATTCAGGGCACCTGCCCTCCTCCAAGGCCGCCGCCGCCTCCTCCTCCTCCTCCTCCTCCTCCTCCTCCTCCTCCTCCTCCTCCTCCAACATCATCTCCTGTGCCATCACCTCCTTCTCCATCTCCTCCACCTCCACCTTCCCCTCCATCTCCTTCTCCTCCACCTTCCTTCCTCCTCCTCACCCTTCACCCTCCTCCACCCCCACCTCCACTCCTCCACCTCCATCTCCTCCACCTCTTCCACCTCCATATTCTCCTCCTTCACCTCCATCTCCTCCTCCTCCATCTCCATTTTCTTCACCACCTCTACCTCCATCTCCTCCTCCTCCACCTCCATCTCCCCCACCTCTTCCATCTCCTCCTCAACCTCCATCTCCTGCTCCAACTCCTCCTCCTCCAACATCATCTCCTTCTCCATCACCTCCTTCTCCATCTTCTTCATCTCCATCTCCTCTTCCTCCACCATCCCCTCCTCCTCCCTTCATCTCCTCCTTCACCCTCTTTTCCTGTTCCTCCACCTCCTTCACCTCTACCTCCACCTCCATCTCCTCCAACATCACCTCCTCCACCTCCATCTCCTCCTCCTCAACCTCCATCTCCTCCACCTCCATCTCCTCCTCCTCAACCTCCATCTCCTCCACCTCCATCTCCTCTACCTCCATCTCCTTCACCTCCACCTCCTCCTCCAACTGCTCCTCCTCCACCTCCATCTCCTCCTCCAACATCATTTTCTTCTCCATCACCTCCTTCTCCATCTTCTTCATCTCCATCTCCTCTTCCTCCACCATCCCCTCCTCCTCCCCCTTCATCTCCTCCTTCACCCTCTTCTCCTGTTCCTCCACCTCCTTCACCTCTACCTCCACCTCCATCTCCTCCAACATCACCTCCTCCACCTCCATCTCCTCCTCCTCAACCTCCATCTCCTCCACCTCCATCTCCTCTACCTCCATCTCCTTCACCTCCATCTCCTCCTCCAACATTATCTCCTTCTCCATCACCTCCTTCTCCATCTTCTCCACCTCCATCTCCTCTTCCTCTACCTTCCTCCATCTTCTTTTCCTACTCATTCCCCTCCACTTCCTCCTCCTTCACCTCCATCTCCTCCACCTCCCCCTTCTCCCACTTCCATCTCCATATCCTTCTCTACCTTTATCTACATCTCTTTCTCCACTTCAATCTCCTGCTTCTTCACTTCCATGTCCACCACCACCTCCATCTCCTCCTCCTCCACCTCCACTTCCCCCTCCTTCACCTCCATCTCCTCCACCTCCACCTCCAAATTCTTCTTTGCCTCTACCTCCATCTCTTCCTCCACTTCAAATCTCCTGCTCCTTCACCTCCACCTCACCACCACCTCCATCTCCTCCTCCTTCACCTCTATCTCCTCCTCCTCCACTTCCATCTCCTGCTCCTCCACCTCCAGCTCCATATCCTGCTCCATTTCTACCTCCATCTCTTCCTCCACTTCCATCTCCTGCTCTTTCTCCTCCATCTTCTTCACCTCCATCTTCTCCTCCCCTCTCCTCCTCCCACTTCATCTCCCCTATCTTCTCCTCTACCTCCACCTTCTCCTCCTCCACTTCCATCTCCTGCTCCTTCACCTCCACCTCCTCCACTTTCTCCTTCACCTTCACCATCTTCTCCTTCAGTAAGAGTTCTTCCTTCCTCCA
Source organism: Urocitellus parryii (assembly GCF_045843805.1). Lineage (NCBI taxonomy): Eukaryota > Metazoa > Chordata > Mammalia > Rodentia > Sciuridae > Urocitellus > Urocitellus parryii. The sequence goes on from NC_135533.1 coordinate 219,140,888, forward strand.
CAAATGTCTTCTCATCCATCATCTGTATTAATTCTACCACCATCACTCTACCTCCATGACTTCCTTCACCATTGCCTTCTCCATCACCTCCTTATCAATCACCTCCTCTTCCATTCCCTTTTCCATCACCTCCTTATCAGTCACCTCCTCTTCACCCCTTTGCTGTCCCCCTTTTCATCCCCTCCTTCTCCATTGCCACCTCATCCATCACCTCCATCATCTCCTCCTCTATCCCCTCCACTCCACTTCCATCTCCTCCTTCATCCCCTCCTTCACCATCAGCATTGGTTCTTCCTCATCATGCCTCCACCATCACCTCCACCATCTGCATCAGTTCTATCACCAGCATCTCTTCTACCATCTGTTCTGCCTCCACCATCAGTTTTACTGCTACCACATCACCTGCACTCCTCCTCTGCCTCCATGTCTCCTCCTCCATTGGCCCTCCACCACCTGACCCATCTTCACCTCTTGCATATGGTCACCTCCTCTAGCACGAGTCTCCCTCTGTCCTGCCACCCCCTGCACCTCTGTCCCTATTGCTTCCACTGGACCATCGCCAGCACCTTCCTGTTCACTCCTCTGCTGTCCGCTTGCTTGCACTACCAGACATCCACCTCCACATCCATCACTCTGCCTCATCACCTCCTTTGTGCCACTCCACCAGCCTCTGCTCATCACCGCCACCTGCCTTCTGTTTTCTTCACCTCCACTGTGACCATCAGCAAGAGCAACCCCACCTCTACCTCCCACGGTACCATCCACAACTCAGGGCCCACCCAGGCCCACCTGTACATGCCTAGCACAGGGGACATGATCTGGGTTCCCTCACTAGGGGTCCCAGGCTGCAGTGGGGGGACAGAGAGGAACCTTAGGTACAGTTCCTGACCACTACTCATGGATGTGTGGCAGCTGGAGGAGCAGCTGGTGGGACCTTCGTGTGGGATTGTTGGGGCTGGGGGGACAGCAGACTTGCTGTGACACCCAAGGAGAGTCATTCCCTGTGCCTATGAAAGCCTCAGTACCCTGACCTCCATCTCCTCCTTCCAAAAAATTGGAAAGGAGATGTTTTTCAGTGTGGACCAGCCGCCCTGAGTCCTCCCATGGCTCCTCAGCTTGGGCCCTCCCCATTCCCATCCTCCTTCCACCGTGTCACCTCTAGGTCCTCATCTCCCTCTTCACTCCGCTCCTCCTCAGCCACACTGTCTCCTCTGGTCTCCAGCTCAGGGTCTTTGCACTGCTGTCCCCTCTCCTCAACCCCGCTTTCTCCCTGGAGGCCCATGCTGACCCCTGGCTTCATCCTGCTCTCCTCTCTTCTCTGCTGTTTTCCCTGGACATCTGTCCAGGGACTCCATCAAGGAGGCCCACCTCCCAGACTCCAGGGGCTGAGTCTCCGAGACTAAGAGCCAAAGATCCCAAAGCTCTGATTTCAGAAGGTCAGCCCACCTCCTCCTTGTCCTCTGGGGCCTGGGGCTGAGGAGCTAGGCTGGCTCCTGGAGGGTCCTGGAGGTCCCAGGCGGTCCCAGCAGTCCTGGGAGGACATCAGTCATCACCCAGAGGAGACTGAGGTCTGTCTGAGGTTGAGCCATCCGCAGGGCCCAGCACACCACCACCTGCCTCCTGTTTTCAACATGGGACAGCCCCAGGTGGCTGTCCCTTGGCCTCCAGGAACAAGTCACAGGATCAGGAAATCTCCTGGAAGGCGTGGGGACACTTTCCTCCAGAGTGTCACCCCCTTTGCCTGGTGTCCCTTGAAGTTCCCACTAGGTCCAGCAGAGGGCAGCCGTCCCTGCCCAGCTAAGGAAGGGGCGTCTGTTAGCTGTTCCGGGGCAGATGGAGGGGAACCCAGGACTCCCATGGCTGGATGGAAGCCCTTC